>NW_019392776.1:0-18837 GCF_000648675.2 Cimex lectularius
TCTCTCTCTCTCTCTCTCTCTCTCTCTCTCTCACTCTCTCTCTCTCTGTCTCTCTCTCTCTCTCTTTCTTTCTCTCTCTCTCTGTCTCTCTCTCTCTCTCTCTTTCTTTCTCTCTCTCTCTGTCTGTCTCTCTCTACCTCTCCTTCTCCCTAATAGTGTGGGTCCATAATAGTTTCGCCTGGAACAAAATTTCGTCCCCTGTTAGATCGCTTTACCCAAGAAACTTTAAATCGGTTTTTGACCTACCCTTTAAACGATTCCGTGGGCAAAAGATAATATTGTATATATTTATCCAAGATGAGATGGTGTGATTCCTTATAATACGGTCGTGGGGCGAGCCCACCAGGAAAGGAAAAAGAGGTATGCGATCCTTGCACCCTCCTGTTTAACCCCCTCATAATTTTACTGACAAAATTGTGGCTGTTCAATTATTTCCTACGACAAACCCTCAAAGGAGGCTTCAAAAGCACAAGGATAGAGTTAGAAATTACTAATACTAAAAAAAAAAAATAATTAAAAATTAACGGAAACACGAGTTTTTTAATTATTGGACAATTTGTTACGAATCTGTTTTTCTTAAAAAAACATCTTTTTTTAAAAGCAAGTAAAATTATAAATAATTTGTAAATTTCGGCTCCGAAGCAACGATTCTGGACTTTCGATCAACGACAATTACGTGTTTGATGCATTGATGCAATAGGTCTGGGACGTCCCTCCCATTACTACTTTGAATTATTCATAACCGGTTAATCCAGGATAAGAACGATTGATCCGGTCGACTAGATGGCGAGTTTCGAAACAGAATATGTATTCACGCATTTAGGCGGTTTACCATTTGCCTAAGTGCCCTCCTGAGAAAGGGCATGGGCTGCATAACGGCTTTGCTGGCGACGTTTGAATCCGACGACTCACCGCCAGTAAGGACACTTCGAATTGCTAAACCGAACCACCCAGGGCCCATTGTTCACCTCTCAAAGGACTTCAAGATATATAATACACATTTTACCACCTATACACGAACCTTTATAACACACGGCAAGAATAAACCCACTTAAAAAGAGAAAAAATTATTTTTAATTTTGTTTACTTATCGGGTAGCATTCTTCCGCGCTCTCAAAGAGCCAAGCGTAACTTTAAAAGTGGGTTTTCATCTAGCAAATCGTTTTTTCTGTACAAACAGGCTTAGTGATTGAAAACTAAGTTATACCAACAACTTAAGATCTATTCATATTGTTATTAACTTCAAATCAAGCTTCTTTTTTTTTTATTCAAACCTACCTTTTTTAATTTCAAATTAACCTTGTTTAACATCAAACTAACCTTTTTTTAAATATCAAATTAAACAAGCTTCTTTTTTTTTTATTCAAACCTACCTTTTTTAATTTCAAATTAACCTTGTTTAACATCAAACTAACCTTTTTTTAAATATCAAATTAAACCATTTTCAAGACAAGTAAACTTCAAACCAACCTTTTTTTAAATATCAAATTAAACCATTTTAACGACAAATAAACGTTTTTTAACTTCAAACTAACCACTTTTTAAATTGAACTAATAACTTCAGATTAACTTTTTTGCATTAACTCTTGTTAACTTCAAATTAACCTTTTGTAATTGACCATTTTTAACTAAAACAAACTGTTCTTGATTTCAAATTAATAGTTTTTAATTTCAAATTAATCTTTGTAAATTGAAATTAACTTTTTGTAACTTCAAATTAACCCTTTTCAATTTCGAACGAACTCTTATTATCTTCAAATGAACATTTTTTTAAATTCAAATTAATCTTTGTTAATTACAAATTAAACTACAAATTTAAAAATTAATACTTTTTAACTTCAAAATAACCACTTTTTAAATTTATCTAACCTTAAATTAATTTTAAAAATTTTTATTAAACCTTGTTAACTATAAATTATTTTTTTAAATTTCAAATTATCCATTTTCTAATTTGAAAATAATCCTTTAACTTTAAATTAACCCTTTTTAATTTCGAATGAACTCTTATTATCTAAAAATTAACCTTTTTTTAAATTCAAATAACCTTTGTTGACTACAAGTTAACTATTTCAATTAAAATAAACTTTAAAAAATGTTTATTAAATCTTTTTAACTACAAATTATTTTTTAAAATTTCAAATGACCCATGTTATAATTGGAAAATGATCTATTTTTAACTTCAAATTAACACTTTGCAACTTCAAATTAACGTTTTAAACTTCAGATTAACCTTTCAAATTAACCAATTTTTTAACTTCAAATGAACCCTGTTTAATTTCAAATTCACCTTTTTTCAACTTCAAATTAACGTTTTATAATTTCAAATTAACCCATTTTAACTTAAAATTAACCTTTTTAAATTCCGAATGAACCCTTACTAACTGCAAATTAGCCTTTTTTTTATTGAAATTAAACTTTTTCATTACAAATTAACTATTTTAATTTCAAATTAACACGTTTTAACTTCCAATTAATCTATTTGTAAATTTGTTTAATTTTTAAAATTAAAATTAACTTTAAATTTTTTTCATTAAAAATTTTGAACTATAAATTATTTTTTATAATTTAAAATTAACCCTTTTCTGATTTGAAATAATCCATTTTTAACTTCAAAATTAACCCTTGTTAATTTCAAATTAACGTTTTATAGTTCTATATTAATCTTTTTTAACTTCAAAATAACATTTTTAATTTGAAATTAACCATTTTTGGCTCCAAATTAACTGTTTTTAATTTAAAATAACCCGTATTAACTTTAAATTAACCTTTTTTAAATTCATATACACCAGTTTCGTTTCATCCTTGTAATGCATCAAGTTTTGATTCAGCTCCTCAATTTTTCTTTTTCGATTCAATTTCGATTCCTTTTTCATCTGATCTATTTTCCCTGTTCTTTCTACTTCGTTCTTTCCTTTTTTTATTTTATCTTTTATTCCTTTCTTTTCCAGTCGGTCTTCTTATTTTTTGTATTTTCTTTCCTTTTCAGCATGCCGAAGTGTTCATTCCATCATTTTTTTATTCCCCTTTCGCTTTTGCCTATGTAATTAGGAACTTCTAAATCGCATTTTATCCGGAATTCTCCACTATATAAATACTGGGGAAAGGTCGGTTGCATTGTTACTATTTATTAAACGACGATTCTTTTAAATAATTACGTGTCAACTATTCGACAAACGAAATGAACCGTTGTACCCAGTTGGAGTTTAGAAGATGGTTTTGTTTTGTGTCCTAGTGGGAATGGACGGGTTTTAACCCGGTAAAAACTTGTAATTACGTAGGTAAATTATCTGGGCAAAACATAGACGACGCGAACCCAGACGACAAAAAACAGATTATACGTCATGACATACATGTGCATTACCAGAAATCAATGAGCAAAATGTAACAAAACCGTGAAAACAATGTTACTGGTGGTGGGAGGGGGTCATTAGTCTTTAATATCATAATTTTAAAAATAACGTGTGGTGATTAGGTGTGTGGTATAAATTCACTTTTCCACATCCAAAATGTAATTGTTATATGTAAACGATGTTTGTAAATCCCAGGCTCTGAAGATGATCTCAATAAAGATCGAAACGTTGGCTCGAAAAAGAAAATATTTTTCTGAAACCTACATCACACCAGACCGCATCTCACGATTTCTAAATAAATTTAAAAATAATGGTTAAGGGGAATTTTGATCTTGAAATCTCAAATGATCAAGATGTCGAGAAAAAGTGTACCGAAAGGTGAAAAAATGCAACAGTTAAGTTGTACCGATATTTTGTTCGAGTTCGAATTTTTCCCCGCGGCCGCCCAATTTACGCCGTGACAAAATTACACACCGATTTCACTTGTAAATCAGACATGACCGGAAAAAACGAACTAACATTTATCAAAAAAATAATTCGACCGTTTGGATATTCTGAGTGGAACTGTGGTGAACCCACGCGTTTCAATCGAAAGTACACCTTTTATTTATATTAAAAAAATTTCTCTGTTTTTTTTTAATTACTCATAACACTGGTGTTCCTATTATTGACCTAGAAAATAAATGAAAAATAATGTAACTAACTATACGAATTTTGACAAAAGTGTACAATGCCTATTCAGTTTAATTAAGTTTATGCCTTTTAGTTATCTTTGATATACACATAATTTTAAATAATTATACTGAGCCCACATTGATAAGGTAAACTTCTGTCACCTTTTTAATGCTTAATATTGAGAAAAGTATATAAATAATGAACTAGTTTTCGTACTGATGACCATTTTCAATAACTGTAAGTTTTATTAATTTCCATAAGAATCACTGAATAATTGCTCTCTTTCAGCAATAGGAACAATTAAAACATAATATGAAAATACATGGTTAAGGCCAGTATATATTAAAAATAAAATAAATAAATCAATTTTAATAATACGATTGCTTATACTTCCTTATAGCTCACCTCAGGAAAACATAATAACAATTCATAATTATGTGTTTCTTAGTGATCTGTTGGTTCATAATGAGTAGTTTAGAAAAACACCTTTTTCATTTTAGCCGACGTTTCGACCTTTATTCGGGTCATCTTCAGGGCCGGGGAAAATTACGTATGTTGATTTAAGATCTAAATATAAATTTTCAACCAAGTCTTTCATACTGACATAAAGTGTGGTGCTATTCTTGTTGTGCCATTGTGTACAAGAGTTGTGGAACGCGAATTTGTATTCTGCCGTTTTTATATGATTGTGAAGAGGGTGGAGGACGCGGTAAATATGAGAAATTTTCTTTGATCATAGGCGGTTTTATTTAACTCAAAGGAAATCGAGAATGGGGATTTTCTGTATTGGATTTGTGATTCGGTATTCAATATTGGAAAGGAAGTTAATTATTAAGGACGATAAACGAGGGAAAGGAAAAAATAAAATTAAGGTTTAATAGTTTATTTGCTTTATGATGCTGGATTTTTTTTCCTGGGGCTGATTAGGGATGTTTAGGGATGATGTAGTACTTTTATAAATATTCCTCCATCGACCCCGAACACACTCTCTTATGCTCTCAACGTTCGAGGGGCGATGATGACGTTATATTTCACCGTGACCCCTCGCCATTCACTCTAATAAATACATGCACTCAGACAAAACATATAGACACAACACATAAGACATATTTTATACAATAAAAAAAAACAATTTCTCCTAAAAAGCGGAACAGAGGACTCTGAAACTCGCTACCGTGTTCGAGAACTCTTCATAATTCCGGCGGCATGCCTACACGCTCTCTGTATGGAGCCAAGGCATGGCACGCCTCTATTATGTGGGACACATCGAGCAAGGGCTTACTCTGCATAAGGGGCACCTGCGCGGGCTTTGTCCCAAAAGCAGCTGCCCATGTTTCAACCGCGTCTGTTCTGTAATTGATGCTGTGTGTATCTATGTATGTGTTAATGTAAACCATTTCTAGAAAGTTGCTTTTGTGTATGTTTTTTTTCTTGTTGAATATTTGTATTTTGTCTAAATCAAAGTCCAATGCTGTGCGATTGGTTTTTAGTGTTTTACAGTCATAAATGTTTTGTTTTTTCCGTTTCTCTAGATATTGAGATGTAATTCCAATGTATGCTGCTTGTCAGTTCTTACAATTAATTTGATAAATTACATCGGATTTGTAGGCTGTTGGTGTTGGGTCTTTGACTTTGGAACTACTGTTTTATGGTTTTTAAAATATATTTTAATTTGTCCTGAGGAGAGACATTTACTTAATTTGTCTGATAATGTGTGGATGACCGGAATGGACATGTATATTTGTTTGTCTTTGTATGATTATGTTAACGATGTGTTGTGCACTGTTGAGGCTGTTGTTTTTTTATTGTGCTGGGCTATAATTGTGTATGATTCTTTATGTTTTTAGGGTAGTTATTGTTATGTAAGATTTGTCTGTATGTTTGCATAGTTTTTAGGTGAAAGGATTCATGACTTAGAGATATGACTCTGTGTAATAATCCTTTACTCGTGTTTAATATTGTGTGTAGGGGGTGGTGTCATGTATGAACTGGTTCATGTGCATATGTATGCAATCACCTATTTATCTGTGAATATATGTACATATTTATTTATTATCTAATTAATTATTTATTTCGTTTATTTGTACTTTTTATTCATTCTATTTATTTATTTTACTTTTTAAATTATACATATAATGTTTACACTTAATTTATAACTATATACATATAAGTTATTTAAACTTTGTTATCTGTCAAAAATGTGATTCACACTCAAAGTAATCTTAAATTGTTCATGTAAATTAAAATCATTACCATGAATCAAAAGTTAAAGCGGGTTTTTTTTTATAATCGGTTTTATCAGCAAACGCAGTAACAGGCGAAACAATACAAAATGATTACATTGTTAAGGTTGTAGAAGGTATAAAGCCCAGTGTCTTTCGCACTTCTAACACAAATGTGTTCATGTTGTTGTTATCCTTTGCTGTTATTGTTTTCGCACCGAAATTTTTTATTCTTAGTACTTATTGTGTCGATCAATCTTTATTGCTCTCGTTACTTGTTATTTATTTATTGCTTTATGAATTTCTAGTCATGCTAAAAAATGGAATTTGATACTTCATAGGTCCGTACTCTTGCTGAATGTTCCAAAACAAAGCAAAAAAAAAAAAACACAAATGTAAAAAGAGTCAGGTTGCAATCTGTACGTATGTAATTATTTAGACAAATATACTAGTTTTTCTTCTTCTTCTTTAGTACAGGACCCAAAATTCGACAGAGGGTGTAGAGAATTTGCCATCACCTTGAGAGAAGTGTATTGAGAGTGTTGGAGGATACTTTAATTAATATCAAATTGTTCAACAACATTTATTTAATTGTTTTTATTTTATAATCAAAAACTTGCATTATTTTCCGGACTATCCAATATAATAGGTAGTAGATGACTAGAAAAGAGAAAGTCTACTCCGAAAAGACCATTAAATAATCAACGTTAAATCAATAAGTAGCATGCAATGTTAACAAATCAATTCAATACAAGAACAAAATATTGCTTGCAGTGAAAGATTGCTCGATGTGTCCCACATAACGCAGGCGTGTCATGGCTTGGCTCCATACAGAGAGCGTGAAGGCATGGTGTCGGATTTAAGAATGGTTCTGGGACAACCGTTCCGCTTTTTAGGGTAATTGAGATTTTTTTATTGGATATAGCCGTCAAAATATGTGTTTTCTGTTTCTGTGTTTGCATCAGTGAGTGTATTTATTAGAGTGAATGGGGAGGGGCTGATGGCGACCCCATCGCCCCTCGAGCTGTGTACGTGACAATTAGATTAGTTTGTTATTGTGTGCAGGTCGATGGAGGAATATTGAGTACTCTATCTACTAAATAGAAAGAATGCAATGTATGTAGGTGTGAATGTATTTATTTGAGTGAATGCGCATTGAATGTTGAAAAAAAAATCATGTGCCAAACAACAACCGTATGTATTTTAATATCGTTCATCGATATCGTAAATGTCAAGTTGATGCGATTCAATTAAACGTATATTGGGTCTATTTGTCAAGATTCAAATTGTTTCCTTATCAGTACTTTAGTTTGTATTTCTCAAAATATTTTTGACCCCAAATCAAATTGATAGAAATAACATTATAAACAACCTCTTGTATTCTGTCCAAATTCAATAATTACTGATCGATTCGTTTAACCTGTTGAATAATGGCAGTTAGTTGAAAATATTCAAATTTGGCATTAATGGTTTAGAATTGCTAATGGCTGTTTCTGTTGATTGGCGTTATTTCAAATTTTTGCCTTTTCACTTGTTTCATTTAATACGGTTTATCCCGTTAACAAAGATTTTCACAATTAATATCGTTTTTGTTAAATGAAGTTTTGAAGTGAGGCGGTTCAGAGATTTCATGAAGCCCCTCCCAGGATAAGTACTCATCACGTGACTTAGAGCCATCTCATTGTGCGAGGCGGACGATAAGATAGACAAGAGGGGTAGCTCTCACATCATCCCCCATTTCTAGGTTAACGAGAAATCCTTATCAGCATTTTCGAGATACAAACAGTTTTTTTTTCATATTTTTCACCCTTTCCTGCTGCATCTTCCTTCCCTAAATTTTTGTGCGATTTGGCCCTTTAAAACAGAAAATGTTTTGTCAGGAAGGTATAAAACGTAAATTTTCTTATTATATATAATTTTAAGGTAAAATGGTTAATTTGAATTTGACAAAGGGTTAATTTTAAATTTATAAATGTTGATAAGTGTTAAGTCGAAATTAAAAAAAGGTTATTTTGAAATTAGAAAATGATAGTTTAAAGTTGAAAAGGGTTAATTTGAATTTTTAAAAAATTAGTTTGAAGTTAAAAAGGTTAATGATGAAATTGGTAAGTTGAAGTTACAAAGGGTGATTTTGAAGTTAAAAAAGTTACTTTTTCGTTAAAGAGGATTAATTTAAAACTAAAAAGGTTGATCTGAAGTTATGTTAATTTTAAATTTAAAAAAAAGTTTGCAGTTAAACAGGTTAATGATGAAAATAATAAGTTGAAGTTACAAATGGTGATTTTGAAGTTAAAAAAGTTACTTTTTCGTTAAGTAGGATTAATTTGAAATTAAAAACATTGATCTGAAGTTAAAAAGGGTTAATTGGAAATTTTAAAAAAATAGTTTGAAGTTAAAAAGGTTAATGATGAAAATGGTAAGTTGAAGTTATAAAGGGTGATTTTGAAGTTAAAAAAGTCACTTTTCTGTTAAAGAGGATTAATTTGAAATTAAAAACATTAATCTGAAGTTAAAAAGGGTTAATTGGAAATTTAAAAATATTGATTTGAAGTTGATAAGGGTTAAGTTGAAATTAAAAAAAGGTTCTTTTGAAATTAGAAAATGTTAGTTTAAAGTTAAAAAGGGTTAATTTGTAATTTAAAAAAAAAATAGTTTGCAGTTAAAAAGGTTAATGATGAAAATGGTAAGTTGAAGTTACAAAGCTTGATTTTGAAGTTAAAAAAGTTACTTTTTCGTTAAAGAGGATTAATTTGGAATTAAAAAGGTTGATCTGAAGTTAAAAAGGGTTAATTGGAAATTTAAAAATATTGATTTGAAGTTGATATGGGTATAGCCGTTAATTATCTCTCGTGGATCCCTCAATGTAGAAATAGGTATAAAAACTTAATTTAAATTTAAATTAAAAGGGAATTTAAAAGAATAAAGAACTGGTGGTCAAATGATATTAACTGCCTTTGGAAAAAACTAACAATTTATTAAAAATAAAAAATAAAATTTAATCCTTGCCAATAATACAAAATTGGAAAAAACTTAACAAAATAAAAATGATGAAAAATGAAATTGAGCTAGCTGATTTACAATAAAAATAATAAAATAACCTATCTCTAGTACTACATATACACATAAACAAAACAATAAAAAACTCTTTTTTTGGGGAGGGAAATATTGATGACTCTTCTTTTTTGCTTCTTCCGATTCTTTATTTTTTTCATTTTTTTTAATCTTCGGCTTGCGTCTAATTCCTCCCTTCGAAAGCTCGATCCGATCTGCCGGTTCTCCTCTTTTTCATCTCCCCTCCCTCTTTTATTACGCCTCCTACCGGCAGCCGGGTATTTTCAAATTTTATCGTCCTAAGGGTTACGTTGAAATTAAAAAAAAAGGTTATTTTGAAATTAGAAAATGCTAATTAATAATCAAAAATGGGCTTAATTAAAACTTATAAAATGTTAATTTGAATATAAAAATGGTTAATTTGAAATTTTAAACGGTTAATTTGAATTCAAAATCTGATAAATTTAAGTGCATACTGCAAATATAATTACATCAATTTGTAATAACAAAGCAAATAGAAATTTTTTATTTATCCAAAAGAAGTTTCTCACAACTTGTTTCCACTTTAAAACTTTGTCCTACAGGTTTTATGCTATTATTTATCTTTTATAAAACTGTTGTCATTTCCTTACTTCCTTGTTCAGATTTTAAGTTTACAAAGAAAAAATTAATTATATTAAATTGTAAAAAGCTGCGCTTATTTAAATGACAAAGAGTTTTAGTATTTTAACGCTTGTAAACCCTCGAACAAGATCCGGCCAAAATAGTTAGTCAAAGGTTCAAGCAGAGTTTATCTATTGACTAGTGTAATCCTCACCTATCAGGACCCTCTTAGAAACCGGCTTCAATTTGCTTAATACAAACGCTTTGCAAACTAAGTTCGATTTACTTAACACTGTCGCAATCAACGTTGTAATTTGACATTCGTTTTATGCCTTGGCCCATCCTCCTAGAATCAATCCTACCCTGATTTCAAACACTTGCCACTTCAACCTCCACAATTGTCGAGTAGAAGTTGTTGAATTTGAAGAATGGAAACATTTTGTCTGATGTACAACATTGCATGACTGTATATTTGTAAACTGTTCAAGGTGAACATTTTTTTTTTCAATGTCCTATATATTATTTGGTTTGCACATCGCTAAAAATGTGTGGCTAATTTGTTGTTTGCGAATTTATAAATAAATGCTGAACTGTAGTACAGTAAATTGTGGAGGAAAAATTTAAAAACATGCCAATGCCTCCTTGATAATTTGGAGAGATATATAATATTGCTAAACGTGCCAATGCCTCCTTCATAATTTGGAGAAATATATAATATTGCTATCTTAAAAAATAAGAACAAAAAACAAAATAAATGGAATAAACAAGGGGACGTGGGGTCACCGATTTTAATAATACTTTTTCATGATACTAGGTCGAAAAAAATTGTGTTCTTGCAAAAAAAACAAAATATAATAATAATTAAAGTAAATTATATTTAACAATTTCAATTTAACAATTCACAAAAGTGCATGCGTTCATGGTTATTATGTATTTCAATTAATTATTCTTTTCATGTAAGATCTTGGTTGGGATGAAAAAGTTAGTGTCACGAGCGGGATTCGAACCCACGACCTTCGGCTCATTAGGCCGCCGCTCTAACCAGTGTCACCACAGCTAATTGCTACGCAGCGGCGTAATGAGTCGAAAGTCGTGGGTTCGAATCCCGCTCGTATCACTAACTTTTTCATCTCAACCAAGACATTACATAAATTGAATAATTAATTGAAAGAAGTAATTTGGTAAATTAGACCTTTAAACATAAATGGGTTATTACGTATGTGTAGATTTTGTATTTTTATTACGAATAGGAACTTAATATGCAATTTTGTATTAGATGAGGATGAATGTATAAAAACCTTGCAATAACTAAAAGACACAGGGTGTATACTTGACCAAAAAAAGTTTCTTAAAAATTTTATTGCATTCGTTGTAAGCACCCTATAAAACCAACAAAAACGAATTTTCATCGCAATAAAAAATAGATGAAAAAAATACTTCTACATTTACAAAATTCATAACTCTTCTGAATTTTTATCCAAATTCAACGTTATTACAAGCGTTGGAAAAAAAATTGTTTTTGCTTTTATGCGATGTCAGTAATTTTATGCCATTGTATGTTTGAAAACTGAGGATAAAACTAACAAAAAGTCTTCATCTATTATTTTTTATTTACGATTTCTACAAAACGACGTTTATGCCATTACGTGTATTTTATTAGGTTATAAATATATCTAATGTTTCCAGTACAGCCGTTTCAAAATTATCGGTGTTTTCGTGATTTTCGAACAAAAATCTGATAAATTTTCTTCCAAAAAACTATTTTCACCTACTTTGCAACATCTAGAGTCAACAATCAAAATTGTATTCGACGGCAAAATATTTATTGTGTATTTCGATAATGAAATACACAATTTGTGAGCGAAGTAGCAGCTGTTACAGTGTGATATCGCTGATAATGATCCAAAAACAGAAACAGAGTGCACTTTAAGTTAATTATATTGAAAATCCATCTGCATTTTGCTCGGTTCAAAAGTGAGTCAACAAAGCCTGGACAACTTTGCAAATAAGATTTGTTTTTAATTTAACAAGAAACCAAATTCAGATTCTTTTTTTCCACCTAAAAAAACCGTGAATACAAATTTTCGGAAAAATCAAATTATATTTTTCCTCCCAGATTTTTCATTTTCTTCCTTCTTCGAGTGTCACAAAATGTCGGTAACTTTCGAAACGACTCCATCGATCTACTGGGGACGTTGTAGAAGTTTGCAACCTTATCGAGTGTTTCAGTTAATTAATCTTTTTATGTAAGGTTTTGGTTGAAATGAAAAAGTTAGTGCCATGAGCGGGATTCGAACCCAAGACGTTCGGCTAAGTACACCGCTGTTCTACCTATCGTGACTTCGATCCACTCGGACACCAACTCCCCATCGCAACCTACAACCTTTCGAGTTTTCAGAATCAAATAGATTATACGACATTTGAAAAATGTCAAAAAGGAGGGAAAATTCGAAAGGTTGTAGGTTGCGATGGGGAGTTGGTGTCCGAGTGGATCAAAGTCACAGTTCAAGTGGTAGGGCAGTTCCTTATTTAGCCGAATGTCGTGGGTTCGAATCCCGCTCTTCGCACTAGCTTTTTCATTTCAACATCTCAACCAAAACCTTACATAAAGAGATTAATTGAAAGAAGTAAAAGGTGAAAGGTCAATAGCCCACTAAATATACTTCTCAAGTGTATGTAATTGCCTTTTACTCGTTTCTATAAATATATTATAACCGGAAAAATGAAATAAAACGTATATTTTTTATTGATTTCAACCTTGTTTTTCCTCACATATAAAGACATAAAATCTAAACGTTGTTGACATAAACTGAAATTGAAAAATCTTGCTTTCGAACAGCTGTTATAATGTCGAATTTGGATAAAATACAGAGGAGTTAAAACAGTTAAAATGGAACAAGAGAACAGTAGAAAAACAATGCCCCAGTCAAAGAATGTCTATGTTTTGTATGCAATAAAAGTTCAAATTTTATGGTTTTATAGGTTGCTTATAACGAATATGATTTTGTTATTTATCTATTTTACTGAAAGCGTCTTTTTGTTGTTGTAACTTTTCTAATTCAATAAATCAACTGATATATAATATCCTTGAGTGACATGCACAGAAAAGGCAGAGAAAGTTTTTTTTAACTTTACGTAAATGACTTTTTTTATAATTTCTTCCCATTAGCATTAACGCCCGGGCTCATGTCTAATATTTTTTGACCTAGTTCAACTAATTTTTAAAAAATCCCACATCGGTAGCCACCCCTTGTAAGTAAATGTTATATATGTCTTTTAAATGTTTGACTCGCTTAAAAAACCACTCCCCATAATTTTGCATTAAAGACGAGGTGGTTGAAACTCTACGCCTTTCATAGTACTAATATTACACAGGAAATGTTTTCACCTTTGAGCAGGAAAAGTTCGTTCTTGTACAAAGTTGTTTTTCAATACCCATTTTATTATTTATCTTTTTGACACATATTTTATTTTCAATTGTTTCATTTTTTACTACACTTATAAAGACTCACGAAAAACTTGAGTATTACAGGGTACTAAACACAAGAAAAAAGGCATTTTTTTAATGTTTCAATGCAAATTTTCAGGTCTGCTTTGTACGGAGAACACGTAAGGAGTGAATTCGTTGGTTAGTGACTTATGATGAAGCTGAGGGCGTGGTATCAACGATTTTAATGAAACTTTTCTTCTTTTTGTTCTTCCCATTGAGCAGTAATTTAAACAGTTTTTGAACTTATTGCATGGTCTTATCAAATGTGATCAGATATACAAACAAAAAACATACAAACGAAAAGGCGGTTGCAGTAACGTATGGCAAAAATTTATTTTTGAAAATAAAAATCCGCTTAGTTTTAAGCATACTTTAAATCCCGTAAATACAAATTTTGATAAAAGTCAAAATGTATACATTTTTGTACCACTGGGGGCATTTTTTCTTTCTCCGCTGTCCGGTATTTTACTTAAACATTCGTAACACCTCTGGATTTTTTCCAAATTCAATGTTATTACAATAGTTTGAAACCAATGTAACGTCTCCACTAGGTCGGTGAGGAATTTTGTGATTTTTGAAAAACTTCGGAGAGAATTGAAATGTGACAAAATTGAAAAAAAAATTTTCAAGGGTTTTAAGGGTATAAAAATCGAATATTGACTTCATTTCTTGCTTTAAAATAATTAATTTAGTTTGTTAAGCCGCTCCGTAACAAATTACGTCTTTTAAGTAGATAGCTTATGTAAATATGATCCTAGCGAAATTGGTACTTTATATCTTTACTATTTTAATATATATAATAACATTCAATTAATTAAGGGTTTTAGTTCGGATAAAAAAGTCAATGTTATGAGCGGGATTCGAACCCATGACCTTCGGCTTAGTACGCCGCTACTCTACCACTTGAGCTATCGTGACTTCGATCCGCTAGGGCACTTCCCATCTCAACCCCACCTTTTGAATTTTCCCTCCTTAATTAATTAATGATATTAATTGGACAAGCGGACCATGAAAAAAATGAATATATAATAATCTTGAAATTATGTTCAAGAAAGCATAAAATTCGGACGCATATCTGGAATTTTTCGACAAGAAAGTTTCGTTAAAATTCGGTGATGCCACGTCTGTGTTTGTTATAGATGTGCTCGAAAGGTCAAGAAGAATGTTGATTGGATGTTGAAATGTTGTTATTTCTATCGTACGAACATGTCCAAATTCATAATTTAACAAATAGTTCAACGTATTATTTAGTCCTTATGTGTTCCCGAATGTGCTTTGTGAGCTTTCTGTGTTGTGCTTCGGCGTTGACTAATGTGGAGTGTTGCGCTTTTTTGTCGATTTGAGCCCGATCCTCAGACTACAAGGCTAATTTCGTTTATATAATTTTCACAGATAAGGTGAAGAAAAAGTATGGGAACCTCGGTGCTGCGGTAGTGATGGTGGAATTGGAAAAGGGCTCAGGAGGACTCGGTATATCTCTCGCAGGCCATAAGGATCGGACAAGGATGGCTGTCCTCATCTGTGGCCTTAATCCGTCCGGTCTAGCCTACAACTCTGGAGCTCTTCAGGTCGGCGACGAAATACTAGAGGTGAGTCATTTCAAACACATCTCATATATATGTTTCAAAAAATTCTTCCTCATTATATATTTTCTAAAAAAAATTTGATTAATTGTCTTATCTTTTTGCCTGGAGAATTTATAAAATTTTCAATAAACTGTCAGAAGTTTTACATCAGATTAGGAAAGAGGCAGATGCTCTCTCAGTGGGTTTATTGTCCCCTAAACACCGACGCACATACATCAAAGGGGGATAATTTACATCCGCCCCTAACAATCCACTAATTCTCTACGAGACAGGCGATATTAATTGTTTATTTAGTATAGCAAGGGTATATAAGTTTCATTGCGTTACAAATAAAAACTTAAAATCTAATATTATTGACCTAGAATGTCCTTCCAACGTTATAAACTTTCTACATTGTTAAAGTTAAGTTAAAAGTTAAATCATTTAATATTTTAAACATTTTTATTTATAATTATACAGAAATCGTGAGATGCGGTCTGGTGTGATGTAGGTTTCAGAAAAACATTTTCTTTGTCGTGCCAACGTTTCTATCTTTATTGAGATCATCTTCCTTCTAGGATGTGTTTCATCACATCCTACGTGTATTTGTAAAATTTAAACAATGTTTGTAAATGTGTCTCTGGTTCAACGATGTTTAAGGCAATGTGGACTAACGACGAGGAAAACCTTTTTAAAGATCGGATCGAAACCGCTCAATCAGTGAAATGGATCAGATTTTTTTTTTCATGGGTCACCTCGCGCTCACCAAAATTCCATGTTTACCAACTTTGGTGTGAATTTCCTTGTACCGGCGCCACCATCTTTACANAATGTATTTGATAGACTTAATGTAGTATTATTAGTAATAGTGGATGGTGTTAGTGTTGAGTTGTAGTTGTTTATTATTCTGTTAATAATGTGTTTAGGGTAGAGATTGTTATGGATGATCTGTTTGTATATCTTTATGTTCTTGTGATGAAATGATTCATGGCTTAGGGTAATAATTCGGTGAAGTAACCCTTTAGCCGTGTTTATTGTTGTATGAAGAGGATGGTGAGATGTAAAGTTGAGGTAGCGATCTGTGTTTCTTGGTTTTTGATACCAATCTGTGAGTAATGTGGTTGTTTTATTACGAGTGTATCTAAAAATGGTATTTTTTTTGTTGTTTTCGATTTCATGTGTAAATTGTAGGCGTGGGTGAAAGCTATTAAATGTATCTAATATAGTTTGAAACCTGCATCACACCAGACCGCATCTCACGATTTCTGAATAATTATCGATTAACGGTCACTAATCACCACACATTTTTATTTATTTATTTGTCTGCATTGGCGTGATTATCGCGTTATAAAACACTTTTTTTACGAGGGTTCACAAGAGCAGAGGTTATGTCAACCCTCGGAGTGCCGGTGTTTTTGAAAAAAAAGGCCTATTTGTAAGTATGTCGGTTTCCAATGCAGGGCCGCTGGATTCGAACCCGCGACCTTTACCTTACAGTGATGAGCGCCGTGTCCACGCGTTGCGGCCACCGACGCCCCTTCTATAAAACATTTAGATACAGAATTTTGCGAAAGTCGGTGTAAATCAATTTTTGTCTTATAATTTCGACGAACTTTCTCCCTGACTGACATTTCTCTAGCATCATTATTCTCGAAAGCTAGCGGACCGATTTTCATCATTGATAATATGTTTTGAAAAAATTGTCAAAAGCATTTTATAACTGTATTGAACATTAAATTCGAACTATTATTACAATTAAAAAAGAGGTTAATTTCTGACAAATAATTTTGCTATTTTGTGTTTTCTTATAGAAAATTTTTACATATTTTATCGTACACAACTCGTTAAAAAGCTTCGTTCTTCTTTCAGATGGCCTGTTTGACCTTAAAACCCTTATAATTACAAAAATTTATATTTAGGAAATTTCACATTAGTTTCACGAAAAAAATTTATAACCTAGTTTACTTGAAAATATATTAGGTTTGCAGAAATTTTTTAGTTATTGATAAACTTTGATCGTTTTTATTATATTTCTATTGCAATCTACATAAAAAATGCTGTAAAATGATAGATTTACATAGTTGAACGTCGAAAAATAAATTTAAAAAAACGGAAAATTTAATTTTTTTTGTGTTTTTTTCGAAACTAGGGCTTATTTACAAAAAGTGACTGATACGTGTCCTATATTTTGAAGTGTAGAATCCCCAAAAAACGTTTGGTCCAAATCCGTAATACTCCAACCTGGTTGTCTTGTTGTTAGTTAAATCCTTTACTATTTCTTTTAGGTTTTTCGGTTTTCTATTTATTAAATCATTTAAAATAAAACCCTTTGGAATCATTCACTAGGAAGATTTTCCTCGGGGAGCTCGGTAGCCGAGTAATCAGCGTGTTAAGCCAGGAACACACTTACCCGATGCTACGCCATGCGACACTACCCGATGCTACCCGACGCCTTGCCACGTTTTGTTGGGGTGTGCACATCTATCCGACTCAAGCACACGTCGCGAACAGTCCATAGCGTTTATCACAATAATCACTATCACAATCGCAACGCATCTTTTATTCTTAATGCACTATTTTGAGCAAAACTTTGTAATAAATTGTTAGTTAAATTTTATGAGCACAACAATCTAATAAATTGTTTGTTAAACTTAATTGCTTTAAATAAAGTTACTCCTACCCATCATAATTAAACAATGTTCATAAAAACTTATGAATTTGGTTTACATGTAGTTTGAATAAAAATATGAGTGTCCGGTTCTTTTGTCTTCGACTGTACTCGATGCGACCTGACGAAAATCTGGACAGTGGGGATCGCAGAGCGTCGGGTAGGTTAGCGTGGCATAGCATCGGGTAGATGTGCACGGGGGTAATGCAACCTTATGGAAAATCGGTGTTTGGGTTTGCGTAGGGTAGCATCGGGTAGCGTCGCATGGCGTAGCATCGGGTAAGTGTGTTTCTGGCTTTAGACTCTCGGCTCTCGACCCCGCGGTCGTGGGTTCGATTCCCACCGTCGCCCTGGCCTCTTTTAACGCTCATAAAAATCAAGTATCATCAATCTCGTCTAAAAAAGATTCTTTTCTCTTCCGTGTGGTTACCAGTGAAGCGGATTTTTCCTCACGGCTGCGTCTTGAACCATCTTTTTTCTTATCACTAATTGTATAACCTACGGCAAATAATAAGTTCCTCCAAATCTACATGCAATTCCGATTTCAAGAAATGCATTAGAAGGATATTGAGACTGTGGTTCATTGGGCGGTTTGTAATAAAATAAACCTCAATGGAAATAAGAGCAAATGTTTCATAATATGAAAAAGAAACCAAATTCAATTTTCGAAATTAAGTATTAACTTGGTACAAACCACCAACTGGTCCTCAAATGATTAGCAGGGGCAATTTTTCAGAATGATTTGGTGATTGATTAATGAAATTTTGAAACGTAAGAAGCCCTTGAAGAACTTTGTATTATTGTATAACAACTTGATATTTTAGCCCTGTGTGGTGATGAGACATTGAGAAACAGAGTGACGATGTACAGTCCTAGGCCCTGTACCTTGTTGGAAGCGGGTATCTTTGTTAATTTTAGGTAGGCAGATGTTTTCTAGGTGTCAAGACTCCAATAGTGTTGCTAAAGGTTTCGATTTGAAAGTATAGGATCAGAGTTTCTTGAAAGGATCGCTGTATCTTCAATGGTTAGGGTGGTCGTTTGAGAATGCGATATGGTAGTTTGGAAAGACGCCGACCCTCAATGTAACCGTGTAGATGGGGCCGCGGTAGCCGAGTGGTTAAGGCGTCAGACGATGTAAAGTTGAGGTAGCGATCTGTGTTTCTTGGTTTTTGATACCAATTTGTGATTAATGTGCCATCTGGTTGTTTTATTA
>NW_019392776.1:19859-56993 GCF_000648675.2 Cimex lectularius
TATTTTAATGTAAACCAAATTAAACGAGATCAAAAATGCATAAGTTTTTATAAACATTGTTTAATTAGATGGTTAGGAGTAACTTTATTTAAAACCATTAAGTTTAACAAACCATTTATTAGATGGTTGTGCTCATAAAGTTTAACTAACAATTTATTACAAGGTTTTGCTCAAAATAGTGCATTAAGAACAAAAGATGCGTTGCGATTGTGATAGTAATTATTGTGATAAACGCTGTGGACTGTACGCGATGTGGCTTGCGTCGGATAGATGTGCACACCCCACCAAAACGTGGCAAGGCGTCGGGTAGCATCGGGTAGCGTCGCATGGCGTAAGTGTGTTCCCGGCTTAACACCTTGCATTGGCCCTGGCCTGTTAGCAATGTTAACTAGCCGATTCTTACAAGTCTACGTCATCATTTTTCTCGATCTAACAGGACCTAACAGACTTAACAGGGTTAACACAAAAATCGTGAATACCCCTGATATTTGACTGAAGCATGCCCTGTAAATATGCCGGTTCGAGTTACCAATTACTTCCTGTTCTTGGATGTTAAACCCTTTTGTATGACAGGAATTATTTTACTTTTAATACTTACTGAAGAATAGTGTACTCAAACAAACATAACAATTCTGAATTAATCAAGAAAATTGCCGACTTTCTAAATTATAAATCCATTTTGGGTAACAAATTGTATTGGTTGAAAATGACTCCTTTTGCTCCCCTATTTGTTTTTCTTTTACAATAGTAGGTTTTTTCTGTTTCTTCTGTTAAATATTGCCTGTTTAACCTGTTGTTTCTTATAAGATTTATATCTTAGGAGGATAGAGCTATTCTAATTTCATTTTACAATCGCACTTTCTGGATACTTAATTGCTGTTTTTACTCGGCTTGCGTCTGTGCTTGTACTGAAATTAGAGTTCTTTGTCCAGCTCCAGGCTATTAATTTCCCTCCTCGACTTGCTCAATGGCCTAAAAGGAATAATAGTCGCATGTTTAGCGTCCTGTAGCATAGATGGCATAAATCTCCGCTGTCTCTTCCTGGCACAGGATTCTGTTATCCACGCTGGTATTATCCCTTTAAAACTTGGCGCCATGTTTCAATGAATGTTCCGGAAGTATTTCGCCTCTTTCTAGTAATACATTTTTCAATAACATACAGGCCAATGGTGGTGGTCAAAGAACAGCCAGCGTTCTTTCAGAAATTTCACTTTTTTTCTACCTAAGGGCAATATCTAAAAGACGTACCATTCAGGGCGAACTCATTTCATTTCTCTTCGTGATCGATCAGCTTCCGATAAGGATAAAAGTGTTATTAATACCGGCTTTAAAAGTTCTTCAAAAGGCCTCAATTTTCATCCTTCTGTGATTATATTTTCGTATCCCTTTAGTGGCTATAATTTCAAAGGGGAAAAATTCAACCAAGGTTTCCTAGTTGTTCTTATCCATTCTTGTGCTCCTCAGCCAATATCATCACTTTTTATAATAATTTTAACAACGATGTACGTTTTAATCAAATCATTAATCGAACATGCCTTCATATGGAACACCTGTCGAGTCGACGTAACTCTGAAAGTCAAAAACTATGCGGTCTCATCATTTAGAATATTAATCAGAACATGAAGTTGAAGTTATCGACCTGGAGCAATTAATGTCACGAGTTGGATCTTCGGGAGGTCATATGACGGATGAAATAAAAAGAAAAAGAACAGCTTCCGGGTTCAACCGATCTTTCGGCGAAGGCCCTGAAGATGGCCATATTATAAGTCGCCGAAAGCTCGTTTGAACCCGGAAGCTGTTCTTTTTCTTTTTATTTCATCCGTCGTTTGACCTCCGGTCCAACTCGTAACATTAATAAGAACAGTTAATACGATTGTGAACGGCATTTGTTACCAACAATTAAAAAATGTACAATAAAAAAAATAAAAAAATCAGCTGAGGAGATTTAATGTCAGGTAACCCAGCATTCCACCGTCTATATAGTCCTGACTCCTGACTAATCCGAAGTCATTCGGTTTTGTCTTTCATCCAGAGATGAAATGATCAAATTGTCTTTTTATTTATTTATATATTTTACAACTGCATACAAAATCTAACAAGCAAAAATTATGTTATTTACAATCATATACGTACACATGCATTTACACAATATGAACTTTTACCTGTCTGGCGTGATTGATTTGAACGGACATCTCGTGAAAGTGGCCGTAATTGGGCATTAAGGTGTGAAGTCAACAGCAGTCCATAGAGTCGCCGAAGTTACGAAATGGTCGTGAAGCCACTGAGCTTCAGTCTTTTATGAGGGTGAGCCGGACAGGTTGCAAATTAACGGGTTGTCATGAGAGGATAGTTTGGAGTGAAATTTATTGTAGCGGGACTGGGCCAAGTTTGGGACATATAGTTGAGACTGGATTGGATAGGTGTGTAGAATAGTGGATTGGTCGTGTAGAATGAAGCTGCGAAGGATTTTGGATTGTAGGGATTCGATTTTTTTTTTAAATTGAAACGCTTGGCTGTCCCGTACAGTTCAAGTGCGTAGGTCCAAATTGGGGCGATTAGGGAATTGTATTTATTAAGTAGTGTACGTTTAGATCTTTTGTCAAATAGTCTCTTCAGCATTTTATGTCTAAGGTTACAGGCAATTCGTTTTGGTCGTGTGTATAGATTCCACGTAAGTCTACTGTCCCAATAAGGTCCAAGATATCGGTTACTATTCGCTGGAGTTGTTAGGGTGCCGTATAAATCGATAGGAGGTAGAGGTTTATGATTAAGAGTGCAAACTATGTATTTAGATTGTTGATTGTTTTTCTTGATTCTCCACTGTCGAAGCCATATTGACATCATGTTGTTATATTGATTATTTAGAGATCGTGAGATGCGGTCTGGTGTGATGTAGGTTTAGAAAAACATTTTTTTACCGTGCCAACGTTTCGATCTTTATTGAGATCATCTTCAGGGCCTGGGATGTATAAGCATTGTTTTCCCCTTTGTCAGCCCCTTTCACCTCAAACAAGCCGACTCCTCTTAGAAAAATGGATTTCTATCCATATTCCCTTCCTCACTCTTTCAAAATCAAACATATACAAACAGAAAAAATTAATAGCTCACTAACACTCCCAACACGACACATCTACACCGAAAACACACAGTTCAAGTGAGTTCAAATACTTCGATTAAACCTAAAATGTTTATCAATTAATTAATCTTATGTAAAGTATTGGTTGAGATAGAAAAGTCAGTGTCACGAGCGGGATTCGAACCCACGACCTTCGGCTCAATACGTCTCTGCTCTAACCACTTGAGCATCGAGGTTGAGATGGGGAGTTAGTGTCCGAGTGGATCGACGTCACGATAGGTCAAATGGTTAGAGGAGCGGCGTATTGAGCCGAAGGCCGTGAGTTCAAATCCCGCTCGTGACGCTACCTTTTTCATTTCAACCAATACCTTACATACAGTTTAATTAATTGAAAGAAGTTATTTGGTAATCGGACCTCAAAATATAATGTATCTAAAATTTCTTTATAATGTTTATCATTGTATAAATTCATTTTCACATCTTATATGTATTTGTATAATCTAAACAATTTTTGTAAATCCAAGCCCTGAAAAGATATAAAGATCGAAACGTTGGCACGATAAAGAAAATGTTTTTCTGACCTACTTCACAACAGACCGCATATCACGATCTCTAAATAATCATTATTTAACAGTCACAGAATACGATACATTGATCATATTTTCAAGTCGGATTTGAGTTTGAGACGGAGTGCATCGCCTTTTATATCCCGCGCCGCAAAAATCCCACCGAGTACCGTAAAACACCTCCCCTGGCGGTGATAAAAACCGCTGCACGGTTCATTAATCTAGCCCGGTATGATTCATATGTCAAAACCAGGATTGACGATGTTTTTAAAAGCAACGCCGACCGACTCGGCCCGCCCTTTCATCAGTTTTGTAACAGTTGAATTGCCATGGGCGTCCTCTATAAAGAAAGGGGTGTGCAGATAATGCGGACTTCTTAGGCTCTAAGAACGAATAGGGGTCAGAAGCTGGTTTCTATTGTAATAAACCAGGAGTGAATTCAAACATGTTTTGGGAATATGCCACTGTTTTTCGGGCAGAGACAGTGGCTATTGAACACTGTGCCAGAAAGAACAAAAGGCCATTACCAAGAAAAGAATAGCCATCTACTCGGACAACAGGGTGGACTAAATAGGAAACTCCTTCAGTAGTAAAGTCCAGAGGCGTTTGGGATTGCACCTTGTCCCTATCGGGCATTGGGGGAAACAACAAATTCGCCCTTGCTTGTATTCGAGAACATAAATTGACTAAGGAAAATTCAATTGGGACACCTATCGTCTCATTTATTGTATACGAATTTGCCAGAAATTTAGATCAGCCAGATAATGGGTTAAGAACTGTGGCTATAGAGTGCCTATAAATGTGTTATATAGAATGGCTATAACTGTGTCATAGAGACCAAAAGGATGGTCGTTACCAAAAAAACAAATGACTGCTAGTCGAAACTTAGGCCGGCGCCACATTACACGGAATGCGACGGAAGGTTCCGCGACGAAAATTCCGCCCAAACCGAACAAGCCACATAAACTGCGGAAACGAACGGAATGACTACAACCTACAGCCTCTTCTGTTCAACCCATGTCCGCTGCCAGTGCGGCACCCCTCTACGTTGCACTGTTTTGTCCTGTTTAGCCGGAACCCAGGGGGTTTAGGGGACATTGCATTGACGTACGATAGTGCACCATCGGAATGTTCCGTGGGTTCTGTCCGAACAGATCAAAACAGTGAAAAGTAAATGAGGTGCGCCACACTGACGATGGACAGGCAAACAAGAATTGAAGCTGATCTGGATGGACGTGGACAACTTATTGTGGAAGTTCAGAACAGGCCCTGTCTGTGGAAGTTTAAAGAATCTCAAATGAAGCAACAGACATCCCATATTGTTAGAAGAACTTGACAGGATAGCGTCGATGTTCCCAATACAGGCAATAAAATTGACCATGTGCCACAATTTTTTTTTTTTTTGCTTGCCATATTCAGTCGATGAATCCACTGTTCTCTCTTTCTCTTCTGCTTCACCATTGCTTTGTAAATACTCAAAACGAAATGTGATTTCATTGTACCGTACACGATGAACTGAGTCACGTTATCAGGTACCTGATCGGTAGTAAAATCCAGAGCCATTTGGAATTGCATCAAAGCCCTGCCGGCACTGAGGAAAAGAACAAAAATACCCTGGTTTGGATACCAGGCACTCAGGGCAGAAGGGAAACGAGGGGGATGATAAATTGACCAAGGAAAACTCCACGAGGACACATATTGGCCCTGTACCCTTTCGCAGTTCATATACCAAACTGCCAAAAACGTAGATTGATCATAAAATGTGTTAACAATAAGTTATCCCTTTAAAGTCCAGTGGGAACATCTTCCAGGACAGATGCATGCGAAAAGGTCGATTCATTTTAGCCTTAACCCCTCAGGACATATGAACAATGCCCCTTGAAAATTATTCTAACTACCCATCTTATTATACAGAGGGTTCGGCCTACTCGTGTTACAAACTTTGCCAGTAGATTTTATACAGAACCAAAAAGTCCTAATTAACTTTGGTCCGAATTTCAACAGTTTAGGAGCCATTCCCCTTTCTCTGATTTTTTAAGAATTAACAACCTTACTTTTAATAAGCATTGATAACTCCAAAACAGAAAGGTTTTCGACCAATCCGTTGATACCATTAAACACTATGTTAAATTTCCAATAAGATGTGATTAATACTAAACTTGTAAACGTGGGTGAAATAAGCATTTGAGTAGCCAGAACGTTGAAAAATAATTCTTTTTTCATTGTTGAAAAACGTACTATGGGGATTCTAAACCACTATTTCGAAACCTATAGACCAGCAAATTTCAGAAAACGGACTCCATTTAATATACTTTGTGGTGGTGTAATTGCTTCTTTAATTACTTTTTCAAATTGAAGAAATTGATGAAGGAAAGGTAAAAGCCGTGGTTGACGGGTTGGTAAGGTGGAAAGATTAAAAAAAACTTAAGGATGATTAAAGGATTATTGTATTATTATTCCCCAGAATAAAAATTTTTAAGATTCAAAAGGTTTTTAGTTCATTCGTTCAAAATTTCTTTAGTTTTTTATTTTTATTATTATTAATCTCTCCACCTTACCAATTCGTCAACCATGGTTTTTTCCTTTCCTTCATCAATTTCTTCATGTTTGAAAAAAGTAATTAAAAAGAAATGTCACTACTAAAATGGATAATCAATGGAGTACGTTTTCTGAAATTTGCAAAATAAAATTGAAAAAATTGTCTATAGGTTTGGAAATCGTTGTTTAGAATCACTATAGTAAATTTTTCAATATTGAAAAACAGAATTATTTTTCAAATTTCTGGCTTCTAACATGCTTATTTCACCAAAGTTAATAACTTAGTATTGCTCACATCTTATTGGAAATTTAACGTAGTTTTCAAAGGTATGAACGAATTTGACAAAAACCTTTTAGTTTTGGAGTTATCAATGTTTATTTGAAGCAAGGTCTTGAAATCTTAAAAAATCAGAAAAAGGGGAATAACACCGAAACTGTTGAGATTCGTACCATAGTTGATTAGGACTTTTTGGTCCCATTTTGAATGTAAAATCTACTGGCCAAGTTTGTAACACGAGTAGCCGAACACCCTTTATGATTTAAATAATGTATAGATTGTAATAATATATCGTGAAAATCTTGGTAAAGTTTCTTTGTGTGCGCAAAATGATGAGGCAATTTTTTTAATATTTTTTTAATAATTAATAAATAAAAGTATACCAGAGTTGTGTGCAAATACATTATTGCGCTTTCGTCATTTTTTTTATCTTTTAGAACGGTTGTTATTTCCCTCTACTCAAGTTTTATTTAAATCAGATTATATGTTTTTAGAATTTTATTTGAAATTAAAGTTGAAAAAAGAACCGTCGACACAGTGAGAATTTTCCAGATGGTTAGTTCAATGAGAAAATGTACTGTGTCAAGTCCAGAGCGCCTGGAGGATTCCCCCGACTCTTGAATATTGTCTTCATCGTGGATCCCCACCCTTTCTCTTCGTTCGGCTCCAATTTACTCCGCCCCGGGGTCACCGCATCCCCCGGGATTATACCTTAAGCTTAAGGGGTGGCTTTACATTCCTTCAGATAGGAAACGGCTATTGTGTACATCTGAAACACAATTGGCGAACGGTATCAGCCCAGGGATTTACGAATGATGAAGATGATTGACTCTCTGAGGTTTATGGACGATAATGTACGAGCAACTCATGACATGTCTCATTCATTGTGCGCCTTCTTTCAAATCCGATACCGAAACTATTTTGTACCAAAGTAAAAAGTAGAAACTATTTTTCTGTAAACCTCAAAGGTACGATATAAAACAATTCATGTTTCAGTTAATTAATGTGAATCATCAGCATAAATATCTTGATGTTGGAACGACTTAATAAATTATTCTTAACTGTAAAAGTTACAAAATTTCAACACCTTTCTCTCAAGTGGAATTCTGTTTAAATTAAAACGTTAAGTGGCTTTACTCTAGATAATTTATATTCTATATATAAATGGACCCTTTGATAAATTTACTGTTGTACCTGAAGTTAACGATGAAGAACCAGCAACCGCTAAAGCCAGGAACACACTTACCCGATGCTACGCCATGCAGCGCTACCCGACGCCTTGCAACGTTTTGGTGGGGTGTGCACATCTATCCGACGCAAGTACACGTCGCGTACAGTCCACAGCTTTTATCACAATAATCACTATCACAATCGCAACGCATCTTTTGTTCTTAATACACTATTTTGAGCAAAACCTTGCAATAAATTGTTAGTTAAATTTTATGAGCACAACCATCTAATAAATTGTTTGTTAAACTTAATTGTTTTAAATAAAGTTACTCATAACCATCAAAATTAAACAATGTCTATAAAAACTTATGCATTTTTGATCTCGTTTCATTTGGTTTACATTAAACTAACATGTTGTGATTGATATAACGACAAAATTAAATGTACTTAGTTTGAAATAAACTACAAAAAATATGAGTGTCCTGTTCTGATGCTCCCCGACATTAGAAAATGGTGTAATTTTACGAGCAAAACTATGAAATAAATTGTTAATTAAATTTTATGAGCAAAACCGTGTAATAAATTGTTCCAATTTTAGTATATGTACTGCCGAAGCGAGTACAATAAATTGTTAGTTAAATTCATTATATCAAAAAATCGTATTCCGGTGTTTTGATTAATTTACTAGCAAACCATTAAAATTAATTTTTTAAATAAAAACTAATTAATTTTTAATCACAATTAATTTGGTTTATATTAAAATAAGTATGTTGTAATGAATATAACGACAATAATACATGTAGTTTGAACAAAAATATGAGTGTCCGGTTCTTTTGTCTCCGACTGTACTCGATGCGACCCGACAAAAATCTGGACAGAGGGGATCGCAGAACGTTGGGTAGATGTGCACGGGGGTAATGCAACCTTATGGAAAATCGGAGTTTGGATTTGCGTCGATGGACTTAGCGTCGCATGGCGTAGCATCGGGTAAGTGCCAGGAACACACTTTAGGGTCTGTGTTATCATCAAATTCCGAAACCAGTACACGTGCGTTATGTATAGACCTTGGTGTTTCGCAGTGAAGAGGTTGGGATACCTACTGTCAGGAAGGATTGTACCGTAACCATTACGAGGGTGATTGATGTAGATGAGGAAAAAATCAGCTCACAGCTGGTGGTCATTCCGTTACAAACTTTTCACCCTCGTAGAAGAGTGAAAGAACCAATTTTCCTCAGCCTCTGATGAAGTCAATGGAAGGTGCGATCTGCTGGAACGTCCCAATGTGGAAAACGAGCTTGGTATTCTCCCCTTGCAGCAGTAGCATTACCGTTGCAGTAACCGTAAATGAAATGCATATCAGCATGATGTGCATTAGGAAACAAGGCCATAATTTAAATCACCAACCTGAGGACGTTGTCAGCTGATAACATAAAGAAAGCTGATTGAATTGAACATTAAAGAACTGACATGGAACTCGAGAGCCAGATGGATTTCCTGAAAAAATTGAACGTGCCCCCCTTCATGGACACCATTTTTTTTTTTCAAAAGAATGCAAAATTTTTGGGCCTTCCAGAAGCGCAATCTGTAAACGTGGGTATACCGTTGGAAGCTAGTCGAATGAAGAACTTTTGAGGGAATTTGCAAAGCTCCAGGAGTTTGTAGTTATTAACAGTTACCAATCCAACATTTAAAAAAAATCCAAATTTCAACATTTTGTTTTTTCTGAATTTTTTGTGCAGAATTTTTCCACCAATACTGCAATGCAAATAGGTTTGTTTACAGCAACTTTAGCATTCTTTCAGGTGGCACAAACCAGATTTTTCTACAGTCGGTAATTTTGATGTTTATGAGAAATTTAGTGGACCTAAGTCGAAAAATTAAAAAACACCCAAACCTGAAATTATTTCTTTACCGTTGAGATTTGGACAGGGATTTATAAGAAGTTTTTTGTTGCGTATGATCAGTAGAAACACCTCCTGACATTTTCGACACTTATCGCCAGTCACATGTATAATAAAGTAAGGCGGCACATAATAAAATTATTTTTCAACTAGCTAGGTAAATTACGGTTTAGCCACATAAAAATTAAAAATAGCGGTGAAATTTAATTTAAAGCAGACAAACTACAAAAATTTTAATATGATTTAAATTATGACTTAAAATAAATAAAGTCATGAAAAAATAGTAGTTCCCTTCCCCAGGCAGTGATGCCATTGGAGTCACAAAAGAATGGGATAAATGTTCTGTTATCAATTACCGTTTAATTGGCACCTTTTGCTCGAAGTGGTCGCGGAAAATCACTCGAGTAAATATTTTTTCGCAATTTGATATGTTGTAGAATGATTCGGGGTCGATAGGTCAATTCATCCGTCTCCTGGTTGGCCTTCTGCCCTGTATATTTTGGTAACCGAATAAGGTTTTTTTTTCTGACAGAGAGTTTATGCGATACCAACTCGGTTTGGACTTAACTACCGGTGACGTAGGTGCTTTTAATGTCGTCTTTAACCTCCACGGTCTCCGCCTAAAATATAGCATATACAAAGCTTTTATTGATTCTAATCCTTGGTGTAATTCCTTGGTAGTACGGGCTACTGACATTTTTTACTTTTTTCCAATTTGCTTTGTCAGGCATTTTGTTATTCTTTTGCCAAATATGAATGTTTGGATCATGGCGATAACAGGGAACCCCTGAACCTTATCCACCTGAAAGGTCCTAACCTGATGCTTTAATTGTTCATTTCTGTGCGGGTAGGCTTTTGAATCTTGTCTTTGCCCGAGAATTGTGTCCTTCTCCCTGGATAAAGATATGTGGTAGATTCAGGACGTCTAAGGTATAAGTGGGGGATTCTTCTCACAGCCCTTAGGCAAGCTAACCTCTGGACAGTTGGACTTAACTGGGCACTGCTAGCACCCACATTGACTTACGAACTTGAACTGTACAGCCAAGCCATTGGTAGGCATTTTATTATTATAGAGAAACGAAATTTCCATATATCAAATAAAAAATCCTAACTGTGGCATCAACAAAAGGGTTTTTAGTTCGTTGAATAACCCGGTCGGTATGCCATTATAAAACTTCCCATTCAGATAAATCTAAAATACAAAAATTCCCCCCTTTTTTTCGTGTTTACACATTGTGGCTCATTCTGAACCGTGATTTAATATTGCCGGCAACTCTCTCCTTAATTTACCTTATTAAAATGCAGAATTCAGCCTAAACTTATGGCCGGCAGGAAAACCTCGCGATTTATTCCGCCCTTGAAGGATATGAAGAACCCCCTCCCCCTAACCTTCGTTTAAAACTGTAAAATTATTCGTTTGAAAATACATATTTACAAAGAAGGGAATTTTTTGAAATGAAAGCGTGTCCAATGATTGATTATGAGGGGTTATGGCCAGTGTCAACAATTATAAAAATATCGAAAATATTTTAATGTGATGTTAGTTTTATATTTTTATTATTCGGAGAAAAGCAAAATTACTGTAATATATACAGCACAATTTCGAAACGTATTCTAGGTTGAATAAAGTAACACGTAATTTTTTAGGCGTATCAATTAACGATGATAAATGATGTTCATTTGACGGCTTACTAGCCGCAATGCGTTGGGAAATCGGATCGCTTATGTACTTGTTTTATTTTTTTTTCTGATAAGCCTTAAGCCAGAAACACACTTACCCGATGCTACGCCATGCGACGCTACCCGATGCTACCTGACGCAAATCCAAACTCCGATTTTCCATAAGGTTGCATTACCACCGTGCACATCTACCCGACGCTCTGCGATCCCCACTGTCCAGATTTTCGTCGGGTAGCATCGAGTACAGTCGAAGACAAAAGAACCGGAAACATATTTTTATTCAAACTACATGTATTATTGTCGTTATATTAATTACAACATACTTATTTTCATATAAACCAAATTAACTGTGATTAAAAATTAATTAGGTTTTATTTAAAAAATTAATTTTAATGGTTTGGTTGAAAATTAATCAAAACACCGGAATACGATTTTTTGATATAATGAATTTAACTAACAATTTATTGTACTCGCTTCGACGGTACATATACTACAATTGGAACAATTTATTACACGGTTGTGCTCATAAAGTTTAACTAACAATTTATTACAAGGTTTTGCTCAAAATAGTGCATTAAGAACAAAAGATGCGTTGCGATTGTGATAGCAATTATTGTGATAAACGCTGTGGACTGTACGCGACGTGTGCTTGCGTCGGATAGATGTGCACACCCCACCAAAACGTGGCAAGGCGTCGGGTAGCATCGGGTAGCGTCGCATGGCGTAGCATCGGGTAAGTGTGTTCCCGGCTTAACACCTTACATTGGCCCTGGCCTGTTAGCAATGTTAACTAGCCGATTCTTACAAGTCTACGTCATCATTTTTATCATTTCTACATATACTAAAATTGGAACAATTTATTACACGGTTTTGCTCATAAAATTTAATTAACAATTTATTTCGACGATTTAATTAATAAATAATTAATCTATAATAACAATTTATTATAGATTTAACAAATATATTAACGATAGTTTTGCTCGTAAAATTACACCATTTTCTAATGTCGGGTAGCATCAGAACAGGACACTCATATTTTTTGTAGTTTATTTCAAACTAAGTACATGTAATTTTGTCGTTTTATTAATTACAACATGTTATTTTAATGTAAAGCAAATTGAACGAGATCAAAAATGCATAAGTTTTTATAAACATTGTTTAATTAGATGGTTAGGAGTAACTTTATTTAAAACAATTAAGTTTAACAAACAATTTATTACATGGTTGTGCTCATAAAATTTAACTAACAATTTACGTTACGGAACAGTTAAGAAGATGTGATCAAGTCATTTATGGTATTTAAGGAGAAAGTGCATTGCTTTTTCAACGTAGAAATAAACACGAAGTTTCGTCAAAATTTATCAGGCGACATCTTGTCCTAGTTCTTGCAGCAAGAAAAATCCCTTAATTTTCTCGGCCCAGTTGAATGGCGTAAATTTTAAATCTGATAATCCAATTAGTTCACTTATAACAAAACTCCATCGTTCTGCGGAAAATTGCTGGTATTGGGTTTTGCGCTTCAGTTTCGAATCGGATGTAAGTCAAGGAGGGTTGATCGTAAGCTGCCGTCTTTTAATATAATTTTCTTTGGTTCTCTCAACATCCACAAATTCAAAACTCCACATTTCTCAGGGATAAAGCAACGCAGATGAAACAGCCGAGTTATGCTAGTTGCGACTTTTTTTACAAAAATATATTTTTAAATATATATTTTTTAATAATAAACTATAACCTATTTTGCGTAAAATGAAACTGGTTCCATGAGATTCAAAATTTTAGAAGTGTTTCAGATAATTTTGATTTTCATTCATAAAACCAGTGCTAAGAAGAAAGCAGAAATTAATACAACTATAAACTCCTGTTTAGCATATTATTACATACAAACTTGGTCAATAAAAATAACAAGCATAAAAAAATTACAAACTTATCAACATGCCAAACAGAGAAGTGTAACGGGCATAGGAATAGGGGACTACAATAAAAATGAAACAATAAGAAAACTGAACTCGAGATGTAATAGAAAAAAAAATGAAACTGAAATGAGATATTTTTAACGGCGTTTTTCAATTAAATAACGCTTTGTTTTATGTTTCTTTATTAAAGTACAATATTTTTTATGGAGAATCAACCTAGTTGATATAATAATCCACCTAGTGATAATAAATAGTGCTAGTCCTATGAGAAACTAGGATTTAGAAGTGTTTCAAATAATTTTTTGAATGGTGTGTATTAACTCTTCTTGATGGAATTGCAATTGCCATCCCTTAAGTGGGAACATACGATGCAACGCTATGCGATGCTACCCGATGCTACACGGCACCTTGTCTCGTTAGGGTGCGCACATCTATGCGAGGTCAAGCGCACGCCACCTACAGTCACACAGCGTGCATCACAAATCACTATCACAATCGCAACGCCTCTTTTGTTCTTAATGCATTATTTTGAGCAAAACTATGCAGTAAATTGTTAGTTAAATTTTATCAGCACAGCCATGTAATAAATTGTTTGTTAAACGTAATTGTTTTAAATAAAGTTATTCCGGTGTTTGATAAATTTTCTTCCTATCATAATTAAATATTTTTTATAAAAACTTATGAGTTTTTGATCTCGTTTAATTTAGCTTACATTAAAATAAGAATGTTGTAATTAATATAACGACAAAATTATATATACATAGTTTGAAATAAACTACAAAAAATATGAGTGTCCTGTTCTCACGCTACTCGACGAAAATGGTGTAATTTTATGAGCAAGACTATGAAATAAATTGTTAGTTAAATTTTATGAGCAAAACCATGTAATAAATTGTTTGATGAATTTATTATATCAAAAAATGGTATTCCGGTGTTTTGATAAATTTTCTTCCCAGCCATCATAATTAATTTTTCTCGGTTAATTTGGTTTATATTAAAATAAGTATGTTGTAATTAATATAACGACATTAATACATGTAGTTTGAAATAAAAATATGAGTGTGCGGTTCTTTCGTCTTCGACTGTACTCGATGCTCCGCGACGAAAATCTGGACAGTGGGGATCGCATAGCGTAGAGTAGGGTAGCGTTGCATAGCATCGGGCGGATGTGCACGGGGGTAATACATTCTTATGTAAAGTTGGACTTTGGATTTGCGTTGGGTAGCGATGCATCGGATAAGTGTGTTCCCCGCTTTAAGCTGTTCGAAAACTACTGTTTTACGTGTATTCTGTGTGTGAAAAACTCCCATCCGAACGACAAACAACTGGCCACCGATGCCCCCGTTTGTCGTTATTAAATTTGCATCTTCGTCATACGGAAACGATCCTTTTTCCATTTTATAGACCAATAACAGACAAAGAATCGGCAACTATTTTTTATACCTCACAGGAACCAGAAATAATTTTTTGTATAAGAATAGGTAGACGTTTTACACATTTTTAAGTTTTTGCGCAAAATTAACCAATAATAATATTGAAACGGCTGTTTTCATCATTTTCTAAAGCAATGTTAGGTAAAAAATCGTATAGTTTCGGTTTGTAACGTTTTTTGGCGAAAATTGGCCGTCAACAGCTTCGTGCTCGAGTTCGACTAGAAAATCTCTTCTCCTGAAAAGTATTTTTCACCTTTTAGTACACTTTTTCCAAAATCTCCATTTATATTGAAACAACACATTTTTGATTTTGTAAGGCAAAGCTAGATAAGCAATTGTATAGAGAATTTGTTTTTGTTTTTTAACCCAGCCTAGAGGGTAATTTTTTTTTAAAACAATTTCATGTGGGTTGTTCATAAAATAGTATAATAAATGTATCAATAAGTAATTAATATGTATATATTTTTTTCCAATAATTTTTCAACAGATTTGTTTTTTAACCATCCCGGGGCGGAGAAATATTTTTTTGTGTACCAATAGGTGTAAACTTTTAACACAGATTTAGGTTGTTCCGCAAAATTAACGAATAATTATTTTGAACCAAACTAGAATTTGTTTTTGTTTGTTAAACCACCCTATACTAGAGCGAATTTTTTTTTTTTAAACAATTCCCTGTGGGTTTTTAAAATTAATTTAATAAATGTTCAAATAAGTAATGAATATATATATATTCATTACTTATTTGAACATTTATGGCACTACTTTAAAAAAAAAATATATGTATATATAAAGTCACTTTTATGTATGGACAGAAAACAAACGAATCGTGTGAATGTATTCATTAGCGTGAGTGGTTAAGTATGAGTGGACGGGTCTGCCGAGGAATATCGAGTACTCGGCAGACTTGTCAAAAATTTAGGTTAGTTACGTTAATGCTACGTAATGCTAGAATCTTAGAGTTAGATGCTTAAACGTCAAGTTCCGACTTACGTAAAAACAAACGTGTATCAAAATTAAAATCCATCGAGTAGAAGAAGGTGTTAAAAAATAAATAGGGGGGAAAATGGTTGTTCGTATGAAAAAAAGTTGCTTTCCCTGTCAATAATTTTGATCAGATGAATTCTCGATTTGAAATTGAGAGATTAAAAAAGTATAAACTTAAAAAATTCAATTTCTACAAAAACAAATACACTACATAAAATCGTCAAAACGACTATTCCACTGGTAGTAAGAAACAGGTCGAGGGTATAATTGATCGCGATGAACTTGTTTATCGCCAAGGAAAAGAGTATAACCTAACTTTTGGAAATTGGCCCGAGGGGGGGGGGGTCTAACCGAATAACAAAGTCCGCGTACAGCTTCCTCCACGGTTTACCCCAGGGATCGAAACGACATATTCATGGGTAGAATATCGGCTTACGTTCGGACAGGAGTAACCTCAGCAGGTGAAATCCCCATTATATACACTGCCCATCGATTAAAAAAAAAAAAAAAACCACCTGGTTTTGGCACGAAACAATGGCCAACTTTCAAAATGCATATTTTCTCAACCTTTGTCACAGACCAGCTAAGTTTCATTTTTTAGAAAATTTTACGTTGAACGAGATGACATTTTTAAATGTTTTCCTACCTTCAGTCATCATTCATCAATAAATTCAAATATTCGGGGATATGTTAATTTTTGCACTTTTTACGAAAACTTCAAATTGAGCTGTAGAGCCAGGAAATCAGTTGTGTCCGGTTCTTTTGTCTTCGACTGTACTCGATGCTACCTGACAAAACTCTGGTCAGTGGGGATCGCAGAGCGTAGAGTAGGGTAGCGTTGCGTGGCATCGGGCAGATGTGCACGGGGGGTAATACAACCTTATGGAAAATTGGAGTTTGGATTTGCGTCGGGTAGCGTCGCGCAGCGTTGCATAGGTAAGTGTGTTCTCCGCTTAAATGTTTCTAAAAAATGGAACCTTGCGCAGCTACTTGGCTTAAAACGCTGAAAAATATGCATTTCCAAAGTTGACCATTTTTTCGTGCGAAACCCAAGTGGTCTTTTTTTTGGTTTGTTTATAAAGATTAATTACTATTGGTAAACGTATGGGAGAACACCACCGATATGTGAACATCGAGCCATCAATTTTCATCAAAATCCTGTCCTGTGAACAAAATGTCACTTATTGAACTTTTTTCTCCTTGCTGAAGTTTATCGTTAATCTTGTCGGTAAATAAAACTCGACACAAGAGTTGCACCATTTGCTTTGAAAAGTGAGAGATTATTATTTTTAAATAAAAAAAAAGCGTTTTGTTATTGGATTTTTTTTCTTGACGGTTCAGAGGAAAGTAATTGTAACGAGGGGGATGGAAATGGGATATCTCCGCCGATTTAGCAGCGCCAGGGCATAGTTCGATCTTGGGGCACCTGACTCGGATCCAATCTGGAAATTCTAATTGTGCGAATTGGACCAAGTTATTCACTGCGGCCTTATTACCGACCTCCACGGCGATAACAAAACGACTAGAATTGGAAATTAGCCCTGCTCCGTATCAATTCCGAGCTCGTATCAATTCTGAAAATCTAATTTCACCAAATTTTTCATTCGGCATTTTAAGCGCGATCGGGGGTGACAGGATTAACGTATTCCCACAATATCAGTTAACAATCTACTGGTTTTTTAATTACAAACCATTCTCGGAGTACGCGAAATATAATTATATATTTTACCGATTTATCGGAATACAATTGTATTCCATACTCTCAATTGAACGTATTAAAAATGAAAAAAGTACAAAGTGAAATCTTGCCATTGGTGAGCGAGAAAATAAAATTTAAAAAAAAAAGTTGTTTTAGTCAAGAGCGCCCCAGACATAAGACCAGATTAAGTAATATTCAGGGGAACTCAGTGCTATCTGCATAAAACCTGACCCTCTTTATATAATTTATCTTTTTTGTTACTGTTACTCAAAAGGGCGGGACGTAAACGAATCTCTCCCCCTTTGTTATCATTAAATATTCCATTGATTCGAGCGTTTTAACGCTTGATTTATGAGTCGAATTGGTGTAACTATAAGCCCTGTATTGTAAAATGGATACATTTTCTGACTTTTAATCGTCCTTTTGAAAACTCCGTTTTTTTTTTTTTTTTTTTTTTTTTAAATAAATAATAAATAAATATTGAGATGAGAAGTTGGTGTCCGAGTGGATAGCTCAAGTGGTCGAGCAGCGGTGTATTTAGCCGAAGGTCGCGGGTTCGAATCCCGCTCGTGACGCTGACTTTTTTTCATTTCAACCAAAACCTTACCTAAAAAGATTAAGTAATTGAAAGAAGTAATTTGGTCAATCGGACCACGAAATATACTGGATTTAATAAGTGAAAGGAAGTATATCTTCACTAAAGCTCTCCGTGGCCATTTCATTTGTCGCCGAGAATCTAATAGATTACACGACATTTGAAAATGGCAAAAAAAAGGAGGGAAAATTCGAAAGGTTGTAGGTTGAGATGGGAGGTTGGTGTCCGAGTGGATCGAAGTCACGATAGATCAAGTGGTAGAGTAGAGCGTATTTAGCCGAAGGTCGTGGGTTCGAATCCCGCTCATTACGCTAATTTTTTGAATTCAATCAATACCTTACATAAAGATTAATTAATTGAAAGAAGTTATTTGGTCAATCGGGCCATAAAATATAAAGGGATTAAATAAATAAAATTAACAAGAGGTTCTTTAGAATCGTGAATACACCTAGCAATAAATTAAGCACCTTTCGTAGATCCTTTTAAACCTCACTTGGAATAAATCTTTGGCATTCTTAATAATTTCCTAAAAATATAAGATGGAGTTTTTGTGTACCGACACATTTTAAAGCGAAAATATGCGTGCCATATATACGCGGAATTAAAAAAAAAGCTTATGGATTATAGGCCGAATTTATTATAGCGGCCCATTTTCAAGCCAACCCTAGATACGGATTTTTTTACAGATTTGAAACCTATTCGGGTTCGTAAATGACACACTAAATTAAATTTTTTATTGTATTTATTATAAATAATTTTTTTAGTTTTGACAGTTTCTTGGTCCTTCTGGGAAAGGCCAGGTTAGGCAAACCAGTAATATCTGTGTTACGGGGGTAGTACAATCTTATGGAAAATTGAACTTTGGATTTGTGTCGGGTAGCTTCAGGCAGCGTCGCATAGCGTTGTTCCCGGCTTTACCCAGGGCGTCGCCTCTGAGAGTAGGCGTCGGGGTGATGACGGAGGTCGGGCCCGAGTCCACCAGCTTCCGATCGTAAAGCCCTCAGTTGGTACGGATAATGGGATGAAGACTGATTTTACACAGTTTGCACTAATTTGATCGAAACGTGATAGGTTCGAGGCACAGGCTTACCATATACAGACTGAAAGAGAGTAGAAAAGGACCTGATGGATTAGGGAAAAATGATAAACAATAGGCATCTGAAAAAGGACATTACATCGCACTCTGTGAATTATAAAAGAAAACGTTCCCTGGCCTAAACTGCAAGCATTAGCAAGAAAACGTGTCGAGTCAAAGTTGATTGTTCAGTAAAAAGCGGACTCAGAAGAGACGTTTTGTGAGATAATAGGTGTATTCACGGTGTTTGTAAGATGTTAACTCGAATATAAAAATGTCCAGTAAGATCGTAAACGCCCCCTTCTTTTCTTAAAGTGATGATCGAATTTCTTTTCTTTCTGTCTTGATAATCATTGTCCACCACTTTCCATAAACATGGTAAACTTTCATACAATTCAATCACCTCAACAATAAAATCTCGATTGGATGTCATTACCAATAAAGAATGACCCGACCGCATCTCACGATATCTGAATAACTATCGATTAACGGTCACTAATCTCTACACATTTCTAAAGAATAAACGTTTTGACTTTTTGACAATGTACGACGGAGATGTTTGCTCAGTGACAGAAAGACGGAGACTGCGCCAAAAAACGAGGGTTTTCCTATTCACGACCAGGCCAGCGCGCCAAAATCCCCACCCTCCACGCCAGGTTTTCCCATTCACGAACGCGCCATGCCGTCATCGCGCCGTAGATATTTGGAGAGGCGCGATGGAGTTTGGACCGGTCGAATATTCGGCACAGCCGGGCACGCCAGTTCAGTTTTGCCATTGTCGAGTTTTTTGGAACGGCGTCGCTCCGTTTGGACTGCTAGGAGCGATCGTGAATGGCCACCTTTAGCATGTTAAACGTTAAATTTTCCGCAATGCTGCGCGTGGCGATTGGTAGAACCAAAAATAAAGCTATAACAGTCCTTGAAAGCTTGTCTTAGTGTTAAATTGAAAGATGCCAGAGGTTAATAAAAATGAAAAATTAATCAACTCTTTTATTCAAAATGCTATCTATGCACTCGAAAAGTACTAACAAACGACACACTTCAATTCGTGCCGAGATACCTAACTTGTATCCTAAGATCTAACAGCCTACAACTTTATAGGATAGGGGATGTATCTATTATGAATGAGAGTATAAGGACAGGACAGAAATTAACAAAAGAAATGTATTGGTCTGATTTAAGTAATGCGTATTTGAGAACAAAAATACGTGTAAACAAAAAACAGCAGTTAAATTAATGGCTGCCATGTTGGTTACCTACGCCCTAACGGATAGCAAAGTGACTACATTTTCGACCTAACATCTAACATTGGCCCTAGCCTGTTAGCAATGTTAACTAGCCGATTCTTACAAGTCTACGTCATCATTTTTCTCTAACAGACTTAACAGGGTTAACACAAAAATCATGAACACTCCTAATGTCTCCAACTACCTTTCAATAGCAAGGAAAAGGCTAAGCAACCTGGCAAAGGCATTCCTGTGTTATAACACACCAAAGATAAGATTCTGTACTTCATGAAAGAAAACAATTTTCCATAAAATCCATCCCCCTTCTTTTCTTAGCATGTTAAACGTTACATTTTCCGCAATGCTGCGCGTGCCGATTAGTAGGACCAAAAATATTAGTCCTTGAAGGCTTGTCTTAGTGTTAAATTGAAAGATGCCAGAGGTTAATAAAAAAAGGAAATTAATCAATTCTTTTATTCAAAATGATATCTATGCACTCGAAAAGTACTAACAAATGACACACGCTTCAATTCGTGCCGACATATTTAACTTGTATCCTAAGGTTTAACAGCCTAAAACTTTATATGATAGCGGATGTATCTATTATGAATGAGCGTATAAGAACAGGTCAGAAATTAACAAAAGAAACGTATTGGGGATGGTTAGGGTCTGATTTAATTAATGCGTATTTAAGAATAAAAATACGTGTAAACAAAAACAGCTGTTGAATTCATGGCTACCATGTTGGTTACCTACGCCCTAGTGGATAGCAATGTGACTACATTTTCGACCTAACATCTAACATTTGCCCTGGCCTGTTGGATCGAGTAATGTTAACTAGCCGATTCTTACAAGTCTACGTCATAATTTTTCTCGATTTAACACGGCCTAACAGAGTTAACAGGGTTAACACAAAAATCGTGAATACCCCTAATCTGAGGAATATGTCGTGTTATCAAGTTTTAAAAACAAGTTAACCTACGATCTCCCGTCGTACGAAGAAAATTATCATTAATACACCTTAATTGCGATATTGTGAGACGAAACAATTTATCTCATAATAAAATACCAATTATGGCGGAAAGGCTCAAAATGCGTTCACTGTACTAATCACACATGCTTAATATTTATTGGACTGAAGAATTTCATTTGAAAATTTGTACAGAATTTCAAGGGGGATAAATACGCCTTGGCCTCGTTTCTAAGAGGAACAAAGCAGCTTGTAAGTTCACTTATCAGCCGAAGAAGACCCAAAGGATAATTAATTAGTAAGACGTTTAATCTCTTTAAGTGACACAAGGGATATCGGTCTAATTTAGCACAGATTATTATACAAGCGGATCTTTTAATTTTTTTAATATTAAAAAACAAACTTACACTGTCAACTTACTAATGTGTTGTCAAAAACTACTGAATCTAGGGAAAAAATCAAACAACATTATTTTTAGCTCTGTTTTCCAACATTGTAATTATTACAGAGGTTTTCAATTTTGGCCCGTCAACAGAAAACTAACTACAGCAATAATATCTTGATATCAGTCTTAATATAAACAAGTACATTTAACAACAAGTTTACTGATAAGAGGGCAATAAATATAAAATTTAATCTAACTGATAAACTGTAATTTAAAGGTCCTCAGTTTAAAATCGTGTTGTTTTAGTGCTTTATTATCTGATTCCTTACGAGCAAATACCATTTACCTCTGTTTAACACTGTATTTTTCAAAAACAAAAATCTATATATATCAGAAGATCCTTAGTAATAATTGCAAACTTTGTCAGAAAAAAAGTTTTGTTAAAGTTCAATTTATGTGTGGTGATTAGTGACCGTTTGTCGATGACTATTCAGAAATCGTGAGATGCGGTCTGGTGTGATGTAGGTTTCAGAAAAACATTTTCTTTATCGTGCCAACGTTTCGATCTTTACAGTTAATTAAGGTTTTTCGTCGAGATAAAAAAATCAATGGCACGAGCGGGATTCGAACCCACGATCTTCGGCTAGATACGCCGCTGCTCTACCACTTGAGCTATCGTGACTTCCATCCACTCGGACATTAACTTCCTATCTCAACCGCACCTTTTTGAATTTTCCCTCCTTTTTGCCATTTTTCAAATATCGTGTAATCGGATTGGATTCTCAGCGACAAATGAAATGGCCACGGAGAGCTTTAGTGAAGTATACTTCATTTAATTCATTAATTCACTAATTTCGTTATCCGCTTGACCAATCAATATATTACAATTAATTAAGGTATTTGGTCGAGATAAAAAAGTCAATGGTACGAGCGGGATTCGAACCCAAGTTTCGATCTTTATTGAGATCATCGTCACGACCTGGGATTTACAAACATTGTTTAAATTTAACAAAAACATGTAAGATGTGGAAAAAAGTGAATTTATACAATGCAAAAAAAACTATTTTTTATATTCAATCACACAATACGCAGAAAACAAACACTTTGAGTGAGTAGAAATACTTTGATTGAATATAAAAAAATAGTTTTTTTTGCATTGTATCAATACAATTTTTTCCACATCTTACATGTTTTTGTTAAATTTAAACAATGTTTATAAATCCCAGGCTTGAAGATGATCTCAAATGAAGAACGAAACTTTGGCACGATAAAGAAAATATTTTTTTGAAACCTACATCACACCAGACCGCATCTCACGAGTACAATTTATGATGTGTTGGAATGAGAGTTCATTCATGAAATATTATTTGGTACATATTTAATTTGTTTAAACCAGGCATTACGGATAAATATCGTTAGCGTCCAATGGGAAACGTTTATATTACTGCTGATGTTATTATCTCTCAATGCCGACAATAAAACTTTTTTTTTACATCAGCGAATAATTGTTTTGAAATCTATGAATAAATGAATAGTAATTAATAAGGTACTTGACAAATCAAGGTGAACAGACAGGATAATAAATACGAATTCACAAGCACACGGTCAATTTTTTTTTAATTGCACGGTAGGAAATAAATTTTTTGCCAACAATGGTCAATCAGAATGTTAATGATAATCTATGGACCTGGGGACAACCGCTTCTATTATTGAGCTTTCATTATGCACTAGAAGCTCCAGCTGAACGGTTGTGACCAGCTTGATTGCGCCCTAAGTGACATTTGTGTTTGTGCCTGAATCCAATCACTGTAAATACATAAATAACTTAGTGAAGTTAACAACGAATAATCATTAACACTTGCAGACATTCCTGTAAATCATGATACAATACCCTTGACATAAACTGCCATCCTTTATTCAAACCTAGCCCCAATGACCTTCGGAAACCTGGACATTGACTTTTTATTTCCATCAGGAGGTAAATTCATCGTCAGTCCCTCCCAGTAAAAAAAATCCCTCGGTTTTGACGATATCACCAAAAGCATCCTACGAAATCTTCCTAAAAAAAACTATAACTTTCCTTACCACCATTTCCTTTGTTGCAAAACAATAGAAATAATGAAACGTAAAACCTATTCCCAAATTTTACAAACCTCAGCCCTACGTCAAATCGTCCAATCAGTTTGCTGCCATTTCTTCGCAAAACTCATTTAACCTATCCTAGAAACCTCGAACGTCATTCCATTCCATCAATTCGGTTTCCGGCACCACTGTACCATTAAAGAGTGCCAGTGCGGTAGAGGCAAGCCTCCGATGAAGCGGGCGCCCAGGCTTCACCTAGAAACAAGAGTGCGAATCAGGAGTTCCGCAAGTCCTTTCATCAAATCCGACCCAAGAGCATGAAGAAACCTCCACGACCATCTCTCTTGTTTATAAGAACGGTTCAAAAAATGTACAATTAAATTCGACGAAACGAAATTCCACCAAATTAACCTCACCCTTGGACGTATCGCCTAACTACTACCTATCTACTACTGGTCCATTCCTCTTCCCCCTTGGGAGTTTACATCGATAGTTATTTCTTGGAACCCAAAGACTCAACCCAAAACAAAAACTGAACAAAATATGTAAAAAACTCAAAATACTACTTGTCAACAGATCGAAACTCTCATTACATCTGTTGAACTATCTGACGCAACAAAGCTTCCGAATCCAAAAAACTAATATCAATCCCCACCATCCCTTGAACTATTGTCAAAGCTCCCTACTTCACATATGTTAATAACCTCACTACACACACCTTCAAATCCAATTTGTCCTCAGAGCGAATTCTGTACTTTTGCATCATACCCTAATTGAGGACCTCTCTCCAACAACTTTCGTCCCTAAAATACTCCCTACAGTTGATCTTTTTGAAATAACGGCATGAAATCCACTTATGCTTACAACCAAAGAACATATAAACTAAACAAATAATTATTTATATTATTGTTATATTGTTATGTTTATCTTAATGTTAACTGATACCAAGGTATGACTTCATGGGAAAAATATGAATACAAGGACGAAACTATTCTAATTTATATATATATATATATATATACAGGTTAGTCATTTTTGACGCACCATTGGAAAATCAACGCGGGTGCGTTTAAATCTGACTCGAGGCTTATTTTCTTTGATTAATACGTGAATAAAAGAAAGTGAGTCAATTTTCGGTGCACCATAGGAAAATCAACGTTGGTGCGTTTAAATCTGACTCAAGGCCAATTTCTTTTGATTTTAACATTAAAAAAAGGAAGTGAGTCAATTTTCGGTGCACCATAGGAAAATCAACGTTGGAGCGTCTAATTATGGCTCGGCACATTTTATTTTGTTAGTCTCGTACCAAAAAATAGGCGAGTCACTTTTCGACGCACCATTCCTTACAAATTAATTTTAGTAGATTGGAAGGAAAATAAACAAAACCAATATTATAAAACATTATTCAAACACAATGTAAAAATTTAAAAAAAAGTTCTTCACAAATTCATTTAATTATGGTTTAAGAGTATTTTTTTCTATATAAAGTAAAAAAAAATTAAATAAATGCAACAATCTCCTTTGTTAGCAAATCATAAATGTTCAAAATCATTATAATAATTGTTCGAACAGACCTCCATTTTCTGCCACACAATAGTCTAGTCTATCGCAAAACGATGATCGGACGAAAAAAATACTCTTAAACCTTAATCAGATTAATTTGTGAAGAATTTTTTTTTAATTTTTACATTGTGTTTGAATAATGTTTTAATAATTTTGGTTTTGTTTATTTTCCTTCTAACCCACTAAAACTAATTTGTAACGTATGGTACGTCGAAAAGTGACTTGCCTATTTTTTGGTACGAGACTAACAAAATAAAATGTGCCGAGTCATAATTAGACGCACCTTCCTATGGTGCGTCAAAAAATGACTCACCCTGTATATATATATATATATATATATATATATCGCTCCGAGGATGTTTGTAATATGTTTGCATAAAACTCTTTAATTTTTTTTTGACAACGCAAGCCAGCATCTGTGCAAAATTAAATTTATGTGCGTAAACCAGCGTGATGAATGATTGGTTGGAAGTTTTTCAGATCAAACACTGACACGGCTAATTTCGATTTGCTCCACGAAAGGTACCATTTCTTGCTTTGAAATTGAAAACGACAGACACAATTTCCTCGCGAGTAATCCTATCGTAAGAACAAAAGGCGTGCATATTAAATCCACGGCGAAAGTTACGAATGACGAGGAATTTCACAAGAAGAACGAGAGAGTGAGATGGAGATGGAGAGAGAGACAGACAGACAGACAAAGAGAGAGAGAGAGAGGGAGAGAGAGAGAGAGAGAGAGAGAGAGAGAGAGAGTGAGCGAGAGAGTGAGAGAGAGGCAGACACATCCAGCCAGAAGCAGGACAAAGAGTGAGATGTGCGTGTATGTTTATTCAACGCCTGATGTAATACTTATGAAACAATGTAATAAAATAATAATTGTCTTCATAATGCCATATCATGGACAAGGAAAAAGGTTAGCGAGCGAGGAAAAATAAACAATCATGAAAAACATACGAACTCAGAAATTCTCTAGTATAAGAGGATTGCTTTTCCATACCAAGAGACATAGTATAGAGAGAAAAAAGACTATAATGTATCATTTTATTTATTTATTACTAATTGTTTTTCTTTTATTAATTGTATATGATTTTACGAGATTTCAGACATTGTTCATGGTCCACAAAGTTGTCGTCTTTCGGTATTGTTAAGTTTTTCAATAAATGTAAGTTATGACAAAGATTTTTACTTATTTTTACTTTTTATTATACTGTTGGCATATTTTTGCATTTTTGTTTTGTTTAATTTATCATACAAACACATTATATTAACACAAGAACATTTTTTTTGTTTATCTGAAAGTAGCGCCAGTATATCAGCATCAATGTCTTACAAATACGGTCAACTGTCATCCTGAGTGACTTATAAACGCACCTAATAGTCATCAATACCCTTCCTTCCATACCCGATAAATCTCGATAGTTCGTCTATTCCGGAGATTTATTTGAACAGTAACGAGCGATGATGCATCAAATTTGCGTTTTCACCAGGTGTGTTTTTCCCTTTTAATTATATGACTAAAAAAACAAAGTACACAAGTCTTTTAAACAGCTTACTCTTGACTTTGGTCAACGTGGTTTTTGGTGTCCTGAAAAAGGCCGTTGTTATGGGTGTAGCGGATGGCCTAAGTCTGTGGACTAACGCCAATGAACTACAACGGGAGTTCGGAGTCCCCGAGCGAGCGGAGACACTCTGCAGCAGGATACCGCGTGTCCGAAAAAACATGATGCTGTAGTTATTGCTGACCGCTTGCTCCACCCAGGGAGATAGAGTTGTCTCTATCTAGGGAGTGCGTGGGAGACTTGGCCGATAAATTTTGACTACTTTTTGGGCATCCCTGTATTCGCGGCACTGGGTTAAGTGAACGACGTTAACCCCCCACCCTCGGAAGGGGCAAGCGGGACAGTCGACATGTCGGCAGTATGCTGTAGGATGATGTGGGGTTCTACACCGAACCTCACGGAGGCAGCAGATTTTCCGTGCGCGGAGGTGAGTCGTTCTTAACTTGAGAATCTAAAACGTGTGATAAGGCCTAATCGGCCAGGTGCACACGCTAAAGAACCTCAGTGTTACATGACATTGCGACCACAGTAGGAACGTATGACCTCTTGCTCCATTAGTGAGAGTTGACACCTCGTCGACGAGTCTGAATTCTGAAATGGCCAGCACTTATATGGTAAATTGCTGAAGTTGAGGCCATTGTTGAAGCATTGGTGACGCCTAGTGGATAGCTTGTTAACCGCAGGTGGTCAACCACATGACAAATCTTGTAATCAACGAACAACCAGTATAAACGGTCGTAGGGTAGTAGCAATACCGTATACATTACCCGTTTTTAATGTTGTTTACGAATAAATTAGACAATTTGTGTTGTAATGATATATTTGTATTGTTAAATGGATGAGGTGGTGTTAAGAAGATTCCAATTATATTTTAAGTATGTTTATTGCTTTCTCTAGATCTTATTGAAAGCTGCGATATCTACACTTTGGACCTGAAACAAAGAAAAATTAAACATTATCTCTCGCGAAAGCAACAAACCGTGATTAAAAACGCTTACATAGTCTTCCAGCTGTTCGATGGTTTCTTGCAGCCAATCTACAGAAACTTTGTCATCTTCCACGACGCTCGAAATCTGCAGTTTGTGAATTCCATACGCCAGAGGTACAAGTTTAGCTAACAAAAATAATTTTAATATAAAAACCAAAACAAAGCTGATGAATTTGCAAAACTTAAGTAATAAACAAGGCAAATTAAAAAACGGCCAATACTAGGAGATAAAAATCACTGCTGTGATGGCCAGAATGTCAGAAAATAAATGAACTAGTCGTGAAGAGTGAAAAAAAGTCTATTCAGACTTTGATGAATCAGGACCACCACATTACCAATCAATCAACAAGTAGTTAGAAAATCTTTAATACTGCCTAAGTACTTAAGTTCGACATCGAAGGAGAGGACATCACCAAATCACACTTAAATTGTCCAAAATCTTGGGGTTTGTGAACAGGTCCAAGAGGTTTATGCAGGACACATGAGCCGACCAAGTCCTGAACCTTTTAGGGATGGGGTACGAGTCTACCCAGGCATACCCCCTCAGGTCTTGGTCGCCCACCCTGCATATACATAAGTTCGACACGAAAGGATTTATTTAAATTTTATTTGTAGGATCAAATAAAAACAAAGTAGAAGTGCCTAAGTACTCACTATCACTCAGGATGAAATCATGGGACCATCAGCGTCAAAGAATCTGAGATAGTATGGGGGTTACTGAGATATTGTGATGACCAGTGATCGAGGGGTGGAATACGTTGTACCTTGATTTGATAGCATGAAAAAACATTGGAAACTGTAGAGTACATACGAGTATTTTAGAGTGTGTTGTAGATTGTATATTTTATTATTTTGTTTGGACCATCTATATACAAGACAGAAGACTGTATCCTCTATTAAGTAGTTGTCATTTTAATCTAGCATGGGGATTACACATGTAGTATTTGTCTATGTAGAGACTTAAGCAGCAAATACAGTTCGTCATGAGTAGAGGGACACGGTTGAAATAAACAGGAGGAAGGATTGCTCACCGTAATGTGAAGTTATGTACTGGCACTTATTTTCATTTACTTTTACCTTCCGATTCTTTAGCCATGGCTCAAGTTTAATAAGGTTAGACTATAGGGAACAAACAGAAAGGGTAATTCTGAATTGACAGGATTGCAGTGTGAACAGGAAAGATTGGAATATCAGCAGTACATGTAGGTATAGGACTGGACCAAGAACAGTACCTTCAGGGACTCCAGCTCAAACAGGATGGACGAGCGAATGGGAAGAACCATATGTTACTAGAAGTAATGGTGACGGAGGTAGGACTTTAAGATAAGGTAGTGGGAAGGATGCCTTTGAGTTTACAAAGCATGCCAGACCCGCTGGAACGCTCATCCAACATCAAGAAAGATAGTCATGTAATTCTGATTTTTCTCAAAGGTCGAGGCGATGTCTGTTGTCTACAACATGGTGGTATGGTTGAACCAATAGTGTTGATATGGGAAACCGAACTGATTATCAAAGATTAAATTGTGGGAATCAATTATCAGATAAAGACTGTAATTTCTTCCCCATCAAGGGAAAGATATTTATAGTTGTTGTTGTTTACCAAGGTGTACCATGTAGGTAGCACCATTTACAACTGCGTCACATTTACTAATTGCCACAGCGACTTATCGCCTAAATATATTTTTTTTACAGCCGTTTGCTATTCATAATTTCCAAAATCATCAAGGAGATTTTGCTCAAAGCTACCCGCCGTGTCTTAGTAGCTCTCGGCTTTTAATTAAACCGGAAGGAAAAGGTCATATAATTAGTTCCAATTAAAATGCAAACACGAAGCTTACAATACTCTGCCTAGCGTCGAAGTTAAATACGTGCTGGCAAACATCGAGGCCAAAACTTAATAAAACTGCCTTGTGGAGTGCTAAAGGGGGACCGGATGGTAAAATTGTATTCCTGCTGAATTAAACGATCCATCCTGACGTTAAAGCTTGAAGTGCGGAATTATTCCAAACAATTCCCCTTTCCGCCTAATGTATAATCTATCCTATGTTGAGGTTTACAAACTCGAGATCGGTTCTAACGCACGATTAATGGACAAATTCAAAAGAGCCTTTTCATATCATAAACTTTTCAACGTCGAAGGGATTACAGCAGTCCACCTTCTCACCCTTCTATCGCATATCTCGTACATTCTCTCTCTCTCTCTCTCTCTCTCTCTCTCTCTCTCTCTCTCTCTCTCTCTCTCTCTCTTTTCGGCAGTTTGTCTGAGGACGTTTGATTGGAATGGTTGGACGCGCTGGATATTGGCTGGCTTGGCGGAATCCCCATATTCTCTATACCTATGTCCAAAGTGCTCGCAGTAACGTCCTATACTTGAGTCAGTTCTGTTTTCATGTCAAACCATATTTTAGTCCTATTATTTTTCGTAGTTGTGTAAGTCTTCTGTTAGGTTGTTGTCTTTTAAGTTTTGTGTGGGGAAATCACCAGGTGTCTAGGTATAGTATTGCGACTGCAAATATCTTGACAATCTAGAATTATATTAATTCACTACTTTCGTGGTCCGCTTGACCAATTAATACATGACAATTCATTAAGGTTTTTAGTTGAGATGAAAAAAAGCTAATGGCACGAGAGGGATTCGAACCCACGACCTTCGGCTAGATACGCCGCTGCTCTTCCGCCTGAGCTATCGTGACCTCGATCCACTCCGACACCAACTTCCCATCTCAACCCCACGACTTGTCCGAGTGGATCGAGGTCACTCTAGCTCAGGTGGTGGAGCAGCGGCGTATCTAGCCGAAGGTCGTGGGTTCGAATCCCTCTCGTACCATTAGCTTTTTTTCATCTCAACTAAAAACCTTAATTAATTGTCTAGAATTATATGTTGAGGTGAAGTTCTTACTCCCTTAGTCATTTATGCAAACACCATAAATCTTTTTATGCAAGGTTTTTCTTCGAAATTTAAAAAGTCAATGGCACGAGCGGGATTCGAACTCACGACCTTCGGCTTTTACGTGCCGTGCAACTCGACAGACGGCAGTATTTGTCAAAAATACTTTATTACGTATAACTGAAACATATACTTTTTCCTTTTGTTGTAAATAAAGAAGATTCATTCATTCATAAATGGACAATGAACAGATAATAAATATCGACTGTGTCTAGTCTAGATAGCACAATGTCCAGTCACTCCGCTATAGCATGGAAAATGCTATGGTAACTAGAAATTCCATTTCTTAAGTATAAAACGTCCCACGCCCCTCAGAATTCTATACCTTCTTAAAAACACGGAAATATTTCAGGAACCCAGTAGCAAAGAGAGCTTGGACACAATACACAAACTGCAAAAGGGCATAATTATCTTCGACTCCTTATAAAAAAGTAGTTATAAAAGAAAAATATTAAAATTAGGTTCTAAACGATAAAATGATTCGATAGCACCAAAACAAAGAACAAAAACAAGAATTGAATGAAAGAAAATATATTTGTCCTGCGAAATGGCTACCCCGTAAACTTATAACAGTTGGGGAGCAAGCATTAATAGTGGAGAAGTTAGGTGACCTCTTGTTTTTTTCTTGCAAGAAGGATGCGATTTTCTTGTGCAGGAGAACATTGGAGAAAACCAAAAATAATCGAATCATTGAACAACTAAAGGCATTTTTAAAGTAATCAATATTTTTGATTTACCAATTTGAAAGTATGGATTAGAGTATTTGGAACATATTCATAGTTGGAGGGTGTTTTTATATAATTTATTGTAGGTCGGCTTTGCCACAATCCACTAGACCTAATAATAAAAAATCTATGATATTTGTTTGTTATTAATACTTTTAGCGGAAATACTCGTCTTTATCGCAGGTGTGCGCTCTTTCTCATTTACACAAACATGGCTCTGTTGGCGTTTAAAGGATAGCGTTTCATTTGTGATTTATTTCGCATTTATTCGCTAAGTGATAATGATCAAGATCCTTTTTGAATGTAGAATTATTGCTACGCCATGAAAAGTGGATTATTTATAACAACGTCCTTTGCCGGAAGGACATCCTTTGCGCGATCAATTGATTTATGAATTTATGAGAATGGCCAATTAAAATTAATACTGTTACAAATTCAAGCAGTTGGATCGTCAAGAAATGGAAAATTCATTATAATTAATAGTAAAAATTGAGCCGGGGCACCACCACATGGGAGAGGAAATCTCTTTTTTTTCAGAATTAAACTTTAATTTTTTTTTTTTTTTTTTTTTTTGAGACTGCCGCAGTCTGAAAGATGACAACGTGTTACCGTGTTCATTATCAATGAAGACTGTCTATTGATCAAAGAATAATAGAGTAAGCACGGTTAGCACTCTCGAAATTCGATTCTCCGCCCGTCAAGCGGCAGAAATTGTTTGTGAATTTCGAGTTAACAATCTGTTGGAAGATTTGTGTCAGAATTATGAAAAGTCGACGACATGACAGTACAGTTGAATCGATGGAAGCACAGAAACAGAAGGTTTAACGTCTTATTTTAACTTTTGTACGCCTACTGAGACAGAAAGTCTATTTTAAACAATAGTCGTATAAACTGAAGTGATTAAAAAAAACAAATTTAGACATTTTCCTTTAGGAAATTGGAAGATAATTCGTTCATAAGACAGAAAAATGTCAAATTAATCAATTTTTTCCTTGAGTTAGAGTAGGTTAAGAATGGTTAGGTTAGCTAGGGCTAGAGTTAGGGTTAGGCAGGAGGTTAAGTTTATGGTAACGATTAGTTAATAGGTTAGGTTAAGTTGGGTAAGGTAGCGTTAGGGTTAGGTTTTGTTGCTATTTCATGTATGACTATCTAATATTAAAACTTGCCTGTCTTTTTTTTTGTTTCCTTTTCATTTTGGATTCGCCCTTTATGGGAAAATAAGAAAGGGTAATAAGAAAAACGATAGATTTGCTGAGGAGTAAGACAGAGATGATCGAAAAGGCTTCCCAACCAAATGTGAAATAAATAATATAGAAAATAAGAAACAGAAGGACGGTGAAGTTCAATAAAGTATGAATCCCAAAGAAATATTAAAACCCTCGGGTAATACAAATAGAAAAAAGAAAATTCCTTTCGAAAAGTTGAACCTTGTATGTTCATTTTTCTGCCGCAAGGACTTCTTTTTATTTGAAAATTTTAAAAAAATAAGTATATTTTTAAGATTAATTAAGGTTTTCAGTTGAGATAAAAAAGTCAATGGCACGAGCGGGATTCGAACCCACGATCTTCGGCTTGATACGCCGCTGCTCTACCACTTGAGCTATCGTGACCTCGATCCACTCGAACACTAACTTCCCATCTCAACCACACCTTTCGAATTTTCCCTCCTTTTTGCCATTTTTCAATCCCGCTCGTGCCATTGACTTTTTTATCTCAACTGAAAACCTTAATTAATTGTAAGATTGGTCAAGCGGACCACGAAACTAGGGAATTATATTTTTAAGGTTTTTTAAAATATCTGCTTGTCCTTGCATGTTAACTAAGGACGAAATATGAAGAGATGATTTTTTGTGGTAAGAGGAGCTTCGAGAAAATTCCAGGCGCGACGGTGAGGATCGTACCCACGACCGCGTAGTCTTGGCTTAGAAGCTTATTTAAAATTTTCTTTTTATAGACAATACATGCTAAGGTGTTTGAAAATAATTTCATAAGAATTCATTTTCGCTTTCCGCTCCAGTTCATGAGCCAATAATACGGTTCAGGTCAAATATTTGAGTCGAAATGCGATTAAGCGGACATAGCGTGATATAGATATATAATAAAAGGTTCTTCCATCATTCCACTCGAGATATCAAAAGCTCATTGGTAAATACATTTTTACCTGGATTTTTTTTTACACTAGTGTTTTCTTTAAGTTGATGCCATCGTAACGAGTTACTATTCAACGTGAAAGAGTGGATAAAACACCGTCTCTCAGCGGGTTGGGTAATGCACCGCTGTAACGTCATATGACGCCGTGTGGTGTCTGCGGTGTTTGACTCATCTGCTATCACGCTTGCTGCTCTTTCCCCCTTCGCTTTAGATTACGGTTTGTTGAGTTTTCCCCGAACCCGACCTTTGATAAAAAGAACAAGGTTTAACGAGAGCAAACGTTCTTTGGTGTCGGCGTTTAGAATATAAAATATTTCTTTACAAAAAAAAAATTTGCAGGAGGAATCGCGGCAGAAAAGGCACCGTATAAAATATGAGAGATCGCTCGTTGTAGAATGGTTTTATTATTTTGATAAATTCGTTGGGCCAATTTGATCTTATTTTACCTTGCGAGATGTTTTTCAATATTAGGAAAATTTCTGTTTGTTGGACTACGCGTCGGCGAACCCGTGTTACACAATTCCGCAGGAAAACAACAGACAAACTAGACTCCTTTGAAATAAAAAATCGTATATCCGTCCATCGCAGTTAATGAGAAAAATCACAAAACTATAGAAGAAAACTATTTTAAATATTAAAAGGCGTTTTATAGAGAACGGCAACGCCAATCGGCCATCCTCACGGAGATCTTCCTGCAATACCTCGAAGAAAGCGGGAAGGAAATTAAAGGACAGATTTAGCATGAGGGACATCTACCCCATTTAAATGGATTTTGATGCTCCTCCATTAAAAACAAAAAAAAATCAGGTTGGGTCCACTGATTCGCTTTGGTTCAGATGCATTGTAACTACTCGCACCTTGGCAGAGGATGGAAGAGATGCCACAATTTCCACACTTTAAGCCAAGTTGGTGCAATGGGCCGGGCCTTAAATGTCCTAGAGTGCGGTAAGCCATGCATGCTTTTTCTAAACTTTAACGTCCTGCCTCATTTTTGTACAGTTGAGCGGCTAATATTTAATAAAAGCTGTGCCAAGCCAGATTCAACTATTGGCTGAATATTCAACAACCCGTCAATGGTTCGCCGGAAATTAATTAACTTTATCTCTTTCTATTAGTAGTTACGGATTTAACTAAGTTTCATTTAACTTGTTCAAAAACTTAATTTATTCCGCAATCGGTATTGTACGAAGTTCGATGTAAATCTGATTTGAGCATCTGACGTCAAACAAGTAAAACCTGGAAAATTGAAAAATCTCGAAATCAGTATAAAAAGGGAATATTCCAATCTGTTGACAAATTTGCATATTTTTAATTATAATTGATTGATTAAAATTCAATCGAGGATATTACAATTAACAAATATGCTAAAGATTCGGCTTCCCCGGTGAAAATAATCTGGATTCGACGTTCGATTTATCGATCTGATTCCATTCCATCGAATTCCAAATGAATGTTCCATTTCGATGGATCAGGTTAAAATACGCGTTAGGTTTACTTGTATAATTTTGAACTGATTTTTCTAAGTGTCAAGTTGTACAATGTGATCTTTTTTAAATAGGATGAATAATATTGTGAAAAAAATAATAAGTCACGACGAAATCGAATTTTGTGACAAAAAGGCCTCAATTTACTCCCATTTATACTAGAAGCAAGGTTAATCAGAACAGAATTGAAAAATGGCAAAAAGGAGGGAAAATTCAAAAAGTGGGGTTGAGATGGGAATCTCGAGGAGATCGAAGTCACGATAGCTCAAGTGGTAGTGTAGCGGCGTATCAAGCCGAAGGTCGTGGGTTCGAATCCCGCTCGTGACGCTGACTTTTTTATCTCAACTTAAAACTTTAATTAATTGAATGTTATTAATTGGTCAATCGGACCACGAAAAATAGTGAAGTTAATCAGAACCATTCTCATTTTCAAACGGTTTAATTCACTATCAAGCTGTTATCAAAGAAAACAAAACGAAATGCAAAATATCTCAATCGTCGACGAGTACAGGACTTTTATAATCGGAAGGGAGAAAAATTTGTAGGGCGACACAATGTTTACACGCCAGTCTGGGGAAATACCGAGGCGTTTTAAATTGGCAAGATTTGCTTTGATTTGTTAACTTAACGTTTAACTGGGCAACACATATTTGGCTTTTACGAAAAGTAGACAAGCCATGAAACTCCTTGATTTCAGCGGGTGTTTAGTACGAAATCGTGACTCGACCGAAGCCATCGTTTGTGTCCTCTTACTGGATACTGCATTCTGTAGATGGGTAAAACTGCTATTTTTAAAAATCCGATCAAAATCGCTCACTCAGTGAAATGAATCTGCTCTTTTTCGTACACACAGAATTTATTTTAGCCATGGGTAAACTACGGCGGGTTTTTCCAATTTCGGTTTCAGAGCCTTGAGCCAATTTTAACTTTTGAATGTATTAATTACAGGTTTTTATNCGCTCTCTCGCTCTCCCTCTCGCTCTCGCTCTCACTCTCACTCTCTCTCACTCTCACTCTCTCTCTCACTCTCACTCTCACTCTCACTCTCACTCTCATCCAACCCACTCCCTTCAAATTTATTCAATTTATCCACCTAACAATTAATTGAAACTCGATCTATCACTCAATCTCTTCATTATTAGCAATAATAAATTTCAATTTAGAAAAAAAAGAAGTCGTATCAAACAAAGAAGAACAATACAATTCGTCTTTTTGTTCAACAACAAGAGCTGTAAGCTGAGGTCACATCCAAAGTAGTTTCGACACCTGTGTTCTCAATCTCTCAATGATGATTTTGGGTACTTATCCTCAAAGGTCTTTTTTTTCTACTACTAAAACAATCTGATCCTTCACCAACAGAAGTGCATTGAGCATGGGTCCAGTTTGGTGTAGGAGTATGGCACGTGTTGCTACTCGCCATCAACGTTCGAGGATAAAGCTAAACAATTTTTATTGCTTCAGAATTCAAATGACACGGAATAAACATTTCAAAATCCTAAAAAGTAAACACTGAAAAATCATTTATACTTGTTTTGAATTAAGAATCTCTAATTGATATTCCTAATTTAAAACACGCCTTAAACGAATAGGTATTGATAAAAACAATGAGACAAATTAACGGCAGAATTTTATTTTACGGAGAAAATGAAGAAAAGAAGATAATTGGATGGAAATTTTTGCCTGTCAGTGTTTATTGGTATAAAATATTTAATGATAATGTATTACAAAGCAACCTCAATTCTCAGATTCACCATGAACTGCAGGATTTCAGTTTTTACACCGAATTTGCAACTATATTCTCCAAAACACTCCTTCTAGGATTATAAACGGTTTTTATTGCACTATGTAAATTTTGTCGAGCCTCGGCGGAATTAATGCGCCGCCACGATGACGAACTTCAATTCGGTGGTCGCATATTTATAAGTTGCCGGCTTGTTTGGATGTTTGTGAGGAATAACAACAACGCGTCTTTTTGTCAAGTTTAATTTGTTTGTAATCCAGGACTAACTCATGTTTCCTAGTTGAAGAAGAAAAAACAGAATAAAGTATATGTAACTTCATGTGAGGCATTGGGACAATTTTTATTCAAGTGGCAATAAACCTTATAGTCTTCGTACACTACAAAATGTCCTAAAATTTAAGCATTC
>NW_019392776.1:57380-97296 GCF_000648675.2 Cimex lectularius
AAAAGTTTTTATAAACATTGTTTAATTATGATGGTTAGGAGTAACTTTATTTAAAACAATTAAGTTTAACAAACAATTTATTAGATGGTTGTGCTCATAAAATTTAACTAACAATTTATTACAAGGTTTTGCTCAAAATAATGCATTAAGAACAAAAGATGCGTTGCGATTGCGATATTGATTTGTGATACACGCTGTGTGACTGTACGTGGCTTGCGTTTGACGTCGGATAGATGTGCACACCCTACCAAAACGTGGCAAGGCGTCGGGAAGCATTCCTGGCTTAACTGAGCGCACTGCCCAACAATGGTTCAAAAAGATGTCCCTTTAATCGGCTTTTCCCATGCTCTGCTTTGTAATTCTCTGGGACAGCATTATACAGGTATGTTAGGAGGATAGCTTTTTTTGTTAGTGAAGAGGAATTGCAGAGGTTATAATGTCGTATCCAGGGACTTCCTTTTGCGGAAAGTTTTGATAATATACCGGACATCTGGAGGACGGGAAAGATGTTGGAGAAGTTTTTTGTGTTTTTTTTTTAGTTTTAAGAGTTAAAATTCGTATGACGTTGATATGGCAGTAATTAAGAAGACTTTTAATGACTTTTAGGCATGACAATTGAGCCAAGGACTTATTCTTATTTGCTCCTTCGTCTCGTATATTCCACCTCCTCTCGGGTCGCACCATTACCGATCCTTCAATGTACTTTAATGTACATTCCCTTGACCATCCATATATCTCAGTTAACCATCCCCACAGTATAGAGTACCTGTAAATACTTTTCTTAACAAAATCATGTTCAAATATGAATAAGAGTTGAGAGTTCAAAAATTGTAGGTTGAATTTTATTTTATTTTATTTTATCCACTGCCGTCTCCATATAAAGGATATAGTTTGGAGTAGAATTAGGCAGTGAGAAGATCTTCCTAATAAAAAAACGTTGCACTCTTTCTATCACTTCATAATCCTGGAACCGCCCCACCGGGCATGCATAACACAAAATAGAACGGCATACTGCATTAAATACCTTGTACTTAGAGTAAACCGGGATTAGATTCTGGGCCAAAGAGTAACACCTATTCAAAGCAACCTTCGCCACTGAAGCTTTGGATTTTAGATGAGGGGTAAAAGAGAGTCTGGAAGTTAGGACAACTCCAAGATATTTATATTGGTTAACCACATCAACCCTCTCACCCTGGAAAAACCAACGCTCGGCCTTGGCAGGCCTGCCTCCTCTGCTAAACACCATTATCTTTGATTTAGCCAGGTTGACAGTGAGATTCCATCGATCACAGTATGATTCCAGGAGAGTAATATTTTTCTGCAACCCAGTAATACTATCTGTTATCAAGACTACATCGTCAGCATACATTAAAATCTTAATAATTGTACCACCAACACGGACTCCAAAATCCAAGCCCGACGGGAGATTATCCAAGAATAAGGAATAGAGTAAAGGGCTTAGGACACATCCTTGTCTCACACCACAAGATACCTAAAAAAATCGGTTATTTAAGTTGGGTTCACCAAATTTTGTATGTTTATGTCTTTTATTGCGCTGAATTCTGTAAAAACGATTGGATTACAAAAACTATCGAAAATGGTAGTGCAAAATCCAAAAATAGAAAACATGTTTTCAATAATCATCATGGGTATAATTTTCTATGTGTTTTTTATATGCTAAATCCAATTTTGAGCGGTGAATAGTTATGATTTATTTTTAAAGTCAAAATAAGGGCTTAACCGCTTTTGACGCATGTGACGCAACGCGATTGATTCTTATGACGCGACGCGATTGACGTTTTTGACGTCTATGACGCGACGCGATTGATGTCTGTGTTTTCCGCCATTGCCTCAGGGGCGAAACCCAGTTTTTCTGCAAAAATTGTAACCGTCGATTTTTATGTTTTATGGGGGTGCTTAGTCGATTGCAATTGTTCCCAGGGCCACTGGATGAACACCTAACGAAGAAAAAACTATTTATACTATGGAAAATTATGAACATCCTGTACCGATTTTTTCAAAAAAATCTCATTAATTATCAGTTGGAAATTGGGCTTCATCGATAGAAATGATAAATGGTGGAGTGAGTGTGGTGTTCAATCCTTTTGAAAAAGATAGTTCCTACTCACAGTAAGTTGTTTTGCAACGATCCGGATTTCGAGCCTTTTAGCTCATCATCAGGTTGAAGGACTTCTACAACCAAGTCTCTCGACATGAATTGCCAAAGTGAACCCGCTGATACCTCNGTCCTTCAACCTGATGATGAGCTAAAAGGCTCGAAATCCGGATCGTTGGAAAACAACTTACTGTGAGTAGTAACTATCTTTTTTAAAAAAAGATTGGGCTTCATCTTTCATTGATTTCCGCGCACATCGGTTGTCCAACATCCCCAATGAAATATAATTCAAGATACAAAGATGGGTAAAAAAATGATCTATAAACCGGTGTCAAGATAATATTTTATATAAAGCAGATAATGGAAAGGATTAGAGAATATTCATATTAGGTTTGATGAGTAAATTCAAAGATTAAAGAATATTTAGACTATCAGGATAATTAGGATGATAAGATCGGAGAAGAGGGTAGGGGCGGATGATTGTGGTCTTAACGTGAACTTTAACATATCTACACTGAGGAGAAACCTTCCTCATTGCGGCTGAAAGTGAAGCTTGATTTGTAGTTTTTTGACTACCGCTTTCGACGACTTTCTTACATTACAGTGGTGTAACGTGCTTAATTTTTTTAAGGTTTTGAACTCTGTATTGCGTTGTTAGGGATCGTAGAAAAGCAAAACAGATATTTTTAATTTTTTTCTCACCTCGCGTTGACGTAACGCTCCTGACAAATTTCCTCAAGTTTACTCTCAATTACCATTCTCTTGAATTTGGACCACTATTTAGGGGGGGGGGGTATTAGTCGGGTTTCATCTCAAATCCTTGGTGTACCCAGATTGTGTGGCTAATATACTGCGAGAATGATTAATCAGATTTTCGAAATCGGCACTTTCAGACAATGAAATTTTTTCTTGCCCCACTGTGCGCCGTTGCTTTGCGTTTATTTTAGGCTGGAAGTCGGTCTGGTGGCCGCGAGCCGCTCTGCTCGAGTGTTTGCCGTGGCTGGCGCGCTCTGCACGGCGGCTCTTATCAGGAGAAGACAAAAACACCTACACATCGACACAGAGTCAGTCAGCACCGCCGCCACCGGGCGAGTCGTACGGCACCGCTTCGTCGTCAGGATGTGTGCTCGTGGCGGGTTCGACCGTCTCGCGTCGGACGCCAATTGAATCTCCTCGACACGCACCGACATCGTAAATATGAGTAATGACAATTTTTCCACATTTTCCTTTTTTTTCGATTAGAACGTTGACGGACAGAACAGCAGTAGAAATACAGCCTGAATCTCTTCAGTTTCTCTTCTCGTTTCGCTCTTTTCCAAAAGTTTTGGTCATATTTTCGTTATATTCAATTTTGCACTTCAATAAGACGGGCGACAGAGGCGAAGTGTGCATTGGGAAAAAAGCGAGATTAAACGTCCTTATCAGCGAGACAATGTCAAAAAGCACTCCATAATTTAAAAGGTCGATTTTGTTTCCGTCCCCGTCGACGAATAATAACGCTAAAGGACTAATAAATCCAAAGGCATTAACAAATTGTAGGAAACTTGATACATTTTTTAAAGTTTAACAATTGAGTTTTTGTCTAAAAAAGTTTAAAAAATTAATTGGTAAAGAAAATGAAACAAAAAAGTCTGACAATTTTTTTAAAATTTTGTTTTAGATTTTGAATTAATATTTCAATACCGTGTATTTCCTTCTCTTGTCTTAATTACATCTCGAAAACGACTCGGCATACTTTCTATCAGTTTGGAAATGTTCCTTTGCTGGAGGTTAGCCAATTCTTCACGAAGAGTCCTTCAAGAAGAGATAGATGTACGTGCTCTTCTTCGTCTTTTGAGGTTATCCCACAAATGGTCGATGGGTGTTCAAGTCAAGAGAACGGGCTGGCCACGCTAAGACCCTGATGTTATGCTGCTGATGAAGGTACGTTTGTACTCTGCGAGCGGAGTGATATTCTGGACGGGCACATCACACTCTTTGTCCTTCAAGTCTCTCCTCTCTCTCTCTTTCTCTCCCTCTAAATTCGATCGTTCACAAATCACTCAATCCATCTCTCTCTCTCTCTCTCTCTCTCTCTCTCTCTCTCTGTATCTCTTTCTCTTTCCTTCTCTCCTGCTCTATCACTCTTTCTCTATCTATCAATCTATCTAACTTTCTCTCACTCTTATATTCCCTCTATCTCTGTCTATATATCTATCTAACTATCTATTTTTCCATCAATCCATCTCTCTCTCTCTCTCTCTCTCTCTCACACACACACACGCACACACACACACACACACACACACACACACACACACACAGGTGTGTATATATATACACNTCCCTCTCTCTCTTTCTCTCTCTCCCCCTCTCTCTTTCTCTCTCTCCCCCTCTCTCTTTCTCTCTCTCCCCCTCTCACCCTCTCCCTCTCACTCTAAATTCGATCGTTCACAAATCACTCAATCCATCTCACTACTTTTCTCACTCTCTCTCTCTCTCTCTTAACATTTAATCAATCTATATATCAAAACATTAATCAATTTCTCCTTATGAATAAACTCGACCAATTTATATATCAATCTCTTAATTTTACTTTATGCTTTCTTTCTCTCTCATCACTCTCTCACTCTCTTTTTTCCTACCTCTCTCGCTTTCTCTCGTCTCACACTCACTCACTTTCTACTTTTTTTCACATACGATGACCGATGGAATGATATTGGAATTTAAACTATTTACAGTACGCGCAGTATTTTAAATTATACTCACGATTTGTCGATGAACCAAAATTGTCCTAGTTGCTTGAGCACTCGTAAGTTTTAATCATAATTCTACAATAAATTGTGATCGAATTGACTTTCTTCAATCTTTTCGTTCAAGAGATTGTGGCAATATATCGGAAGAATACAGTCAGCAAAATCGTTGGGCGATTCCCCAAGTCAATATCGTGTCTATTCATTCTGAAAGGGAGTGTTTAATCCAGAAAGTTAATTACTATTAAATTGTTTTGTGGGAAAGGACAAATTAAAAATGATCCTTCCAAATTTTAAGGTATTGTCAAACCGTTTCCGATCATTAACCATTTCAGAGATCTTAATGGCTATTTCACAGTGAGCCAAACTCGCCAACGTAGCGCCACCTTTCTGCTGAGCCATACACAAAACTGTGGTTTAAAATTGTGTTATTCATTTTTTTTTATAGTTCGTATACCTCATGGTGTATTAATAAAATTTAAATAAAAGAATCTTAATGGTTACTAATTTTTTTTAAATTATTTACGCGAGCGAAAGGAACGCCGTGATGGATCGAGTCGCGTATTATCTCGTTCGTAAGCAAATTAATATTACTGAGTGCCACTAACTAGAATTACTTTCGCCTGCCAAATGGCGTGCCATCACTTATCCCGAATTGAGGAGGTGGAATGATGTGGTATCTTTTCCAGTGATAAATACCCCACGCAGAAAGTGTTATCATTTAGCGCTGTTTTGCGGGATTTCCTGTCGACGTATTGGATATCGAGGAAGCGTTCAGCACGAACGGTCCGCAACGTTGCATACGTTTGCGTTGTTCGTTCAATTGGTTTCTTTCTAAGTCGTCGATCGTTCATTTCTGCTTGTTAAATTTTAACAATTTACCTACGATTTTAAGTAAAATACTAACTCTTATTTAATTAAAATATACACTCACAGGCAAAAAATTCCACCCAACTGATTTTTTTTTTCATTTTCTCGATGAAAGAACATTCTGCCGTTAATTTGTCTCATTGTTTTTACCAATAAATATTTGTTTATGCTATGTTTTAAATTGGCAATATCAATTAGAGGTAAACACACTTAAGCCTTAATCCAAAACAAGGATAAAAGATTTTTCCATGTTTAATTTTTACGGAATTTAAAATGTTTATTCAGTTTCATTTGAATTCTGAAGCAATAAACTGTTTAGTTTTCATCTTTGCTTTTTTAATTTCAAGTTTTAAACTAAAAAATGCCACTTAGTGTTGAGGAATTGCGCGTGGTGTGGCACTTACTGATGATGGACGTTCCATCAGGTATGCGGCTAGGCCATCGGAGATCCTTAAGAAATTCTGCGAGACGCCGTTAGATGTTTTCCAGAAACTGGGTCCTACCATGGAAGGCCAGATTTTGAACGCCCTAGGGTAACAGAACCACAAGATGACCGTGTATGAAATAAGAAACTCCAGTCAACTAATCAAAACGTACCGAATTCTAACTGATCATGTTGCAATGCCAGAATGCAGTACTAAGCTCTATCCTATATCTTCTAGTCGCTAGCGAACTAAAAGAAAACGAGGAAACTGCCACGTCTATGTTTGCTGATATACCAGTTATGGTGGTTGAAGAAAGCAATGATTAATCGTTTTCCAGAAACTGGGCCCAGGCACCGTTCTAGACGCCCTAGGGTAACAGAACCGCAGGATGACCGTTTTTTTGACTTTGAGAATTTTGCAAAACCGGCATCTTACTGTTGTTCAAGCGATTCATACGCTCCAGGAAGATCGAGGTGTCCAAATTTTTGAAGGCACTGCACGAAGAAGATTAAATCAGTTTTTCGCCCCTTAAGAGGACCAGAATTGACCAGAACACGCAGAGTTGCACGGCTCCCATTTGCTCGAGAACACAGCCATTGGTTTTTAGACGATTGGTCCGCTGTACTTTTTATAGATGAGTATAGATTTGCACTAAGATGTTCAGATGGGCGTGAAAAAGTGTGGAGAAGCGAAATGAAAGGTACGAAGCCTGTAATTTTTCCCAGAGCCAACTTTTTAAACAGTAAATTCACTAATTTCGTGGTCCTCTTGACCAATTAATATATTATAATTAATTAAGGTTTTTAGTTGAGATAAAAAATGAAATGAAAAGTGGCAAAAAGAAGGGAAAATTCAAAAGGTGCGGTTGAGATGGGAAGTTGGTGTGGAAGAAAGAAATTCAGCTTTCCATTGAATTTGGGTGATATCCGGGGAAGTTATGAATTATTAAGTTGATTAAAATAAAATTGCCCCCAGCTAATCTGGTCTAAAATTGCCCAGTTTGGATTCAAGGGTTTTAAATTATGCTTAAAATTCATTCGAGTATTTTTCTGTTAATTATACTGAAATGGTCATTTGGTTTTTGAACTTTACTACGTAGTATTTTCTTGTTCTAATTTAAAAAAAAAAGATTGATATATGATAACTTTGAAATACGTGCGCAAGAAAAGCCATATTGAAGAAATATGTTATAAAATGTTTGTTGTATATTATAAACGTTGTTGTATCCGACAGTTTTGAATTAAACCTCTTTTAGAGATACTAGTACGTACTTTAAACGAATTGCTCAACCTTAATAACTACTAATTGGAAAAAAATGGAAAAATGGTAAAAAGGAGGGAAAATTCAAAAGGTGCGGTTGAGATGGGATGTGTCCGAGTGGATCGAAGCCACGATAGCTAAGGTGGTAGAGCAGCGGCGTATCAAGCCGAAGATCGTGGGTTCGAATCCCGCTCGTGCCATTGACTTTTTTATCTCAACTAAAAACCTTAATTAATTATAATTTTTAAACAGTGATGGTGTGGGCGGGAATTCCAATGGAAAGTCGCACAGAGTTGGTTGTCGTTTGTGGAGGGTCTTTGACTGCCACTCGTTATGAGGATGAAATTTTGGGACATCATGCGTTGCCTATCCTCGATGAAAACAGCGACAATCCTATTCTAATGCACGATAATGCCCGTCCACATGTCCCATGCATAGTACAAACATACCTTCAACAGCATAACATCAGGTTCTTAGCCTGGCCAGCCCATTCTTCAGACTTGAATCCCATCAAACATTTATGGAATAACCTCAAAATCACATCCTTCATTGCATGATACACTACACGTTCTTGAAAGGACTCTCCGTGAAGAATGATCTAACCTCCAGCAAAAAGACATTTCAACATTGGTAGAATGTTGGCCGAGGCGTCTTCGAGATATAATTATCGCAAGTGGATGAAATACGTGATATTGAAATGTTAATTACAATTCTAAAACAAAATTAAAACAAATTTTAACTGTCCGTCTTTTTTGTTTAATTTTCATTTTCCTTAGCAATTTACATTTTTTAAACTTTTTTTAGACAAAGACTCAATTATTAAACGTTAAAAACGTGAAAGTATGATTAATATCTAAAAATATGCACAAATCAAGTTATATTAAAGTGGGTGGAATTTTTGCCTGCCAGTGTATTTCAGGACTGACGAAGCGTTCAGCACGAACGGTCTGCAATGTTGCATATGTTTATGTTTTTCTTTCAATTGGTTTCTTTCTGAGCCGTCGACGTTTATTTATGATTGTTAAATTTTATTTAGCAATTTTTAAAATTTAACAATTTGCCTAAATTTTATGCAAAATACGAATTATTTTTACTCGTATTTAATTACAATATATTTCAGTATTGACGTTAGCTTTGTATTTTAACTAGTATAAACAAAAGAAAGACTGCTTGGTGGCTGATACCGTTTTGACAATAAAGATAAGAAAGGCCTTGATAAATGTCAGAAAAGCACACTTCCGGCACACTACACTGGGGAAAAAACGAAGCGGAATGTGGCATGTTCTGACATGAAAAACCGCCAACCACAATTTTCATCTTACAGACACTCTGCCAGTTTTTCCACTCCCACATATTTACATAGTCATTTATCAAAGACCTCTGGAATACGTAAGACTGAGTTTAGCAATTCTAAACAGCTACGAATAATTTTCTAAAGATCGAAAGCACTAATTTCGTGTAAGCAAAGTAACTATCCTTATAAATAATAATGACTTTAATATTTATGCAAAGTCATGTATCGATTGTAATATAAACAACAGCGGGTTTATTATTTTGCACCATATTTTTCATAATCATCGAAGTAAATTTCTAGTAAAAAATCAGTTGTTTAAATTACAATTATTGAAAATTGTCTGTCTTTCGGTTTTTGACTAATACTTTCAATTTTAAATGGACATTATGGCATCCGCGAGGCTTTACATCGAGTCTGGCAGCTGGGTTTGCTCTGTAAACTCAAGAACATCCTACCCTTTACACATTTCCATATCCTCAAGTCCTACCAGACCGGAAGGAAATTTAGAATGTGGGTCGGGTTCTCTCCTTCTCCTTTGTAAGGTTCCTGCACAAGGCGTCACTCAATGTGGAGTCCTCAGTCCATTACTGTTGTCATTATGTACTCATTATCTACCGTCATCACATGTCTCCATGAACTACTACATTCCCTACAAAATGATTTAATAAAAGTCCGTAGCTCAATTCTTGGTAAACGCCTTGAAAAACTTTTTTGTAAACGAATACTCTCCGTCCTCAAATTTTTTAATATAACCCCGACGATTTGGGTTTAGGCGTCAACTATTCTACTGCTGAACAAGTGAAACATGCTTTCGATCGAGACTGGCATTTGGGTTTGCTCTGGAAACTTCCCTCTACACATTGACTCATCCTCTATTATTTCTTGGCCATCGACATCCTGCCACTAGCATACTGACTTACACTGATTCCATTCTATCCTCCAACTCCGACCATGTCGTAGCTGACCGAGTCTTACAGGTAAACCTACATCCTTTAAAAAACTCCGCACAACAAAAAAAGTCACCATTCTCTCCTCCTTCCTATCGCAAACGTCATCTACTACCTTGGACCATACCTAGAGAAGCAGTTGACCTGGAATTCCCTTACACTGTTCAATAGGACAGAACTGAACCGACCACACCGATTACCTAAAACACTACTAGGCAAATCTAAAACCTCCCCCAAGAACTGAATACCGCAACCATTAAGCATACTTACCCAATGCAGCGCTATGCGACGCTACCAGATGCGACGTCAGGCGCACGCCACGTTCAGTCACACAGCGTGTATCACAATCGCAACGCCTCTTTTGTTCTTAATGCATTATTTTGAGCAAAACCATGTAATAAGTTGTTAGTTAAATTTTATGAGCACAACCATGTAATAAATTGTTAGATAAATTTAATTGTTTTAAATAAAATTATTCCGGTGTTTTGATAAATTTTCTGCCTAAACATCATAATTAAATAATTCTTATATATAAGTGGGAAGTTTATGGGCCGACAAACAGCTGAGGTCTTCGCCGGCCCTCTGTGTGTTATTCTTCTTTTTCTTTTCTTTCGCGCATATTTTGTTTTAAACTGCAGCCATTTGAGCGTCTCAATCTGGTTATTGACTCTCTGATTTCAGATGTATACTACTTTGATACCCTAGAATGCTAGTCTCTCGTTTGTACCTCAGGCTGTCAAATACAGAATAGAAACAAAACATACAATACATATATATCTGGTCACATTCACTCCCCCAGAGTACTCGAATTCCTCGGGGCGGGGTTATAAGCAACACCTTCCTTTCACGCTAATAAATTACTTTTACTCTCCAGACGTCATACACTCACCCCAGAGTACTCGATATTCCTCGGGGCGGGGTTATAAGCAACACCTTCCTTTCACGCTAATAAATTACTTTTACTCTCCAGACGTCACACACTCACCCCAGAGTATTCGATGTTCCTCGAGGCGGGGTTAAATCACCCCCTCCTTTCATCCTAATAAATTACATTCATTCCAATAAATTAACATATAAAGTCAAACACATAAAACTATATACATTTAAAAAACCCTATAGCCCTGAGGTACCGGAACAGCGATCTGTGCCCGCTGCCGTGCCTCAAGACTACGCACAGGTCCGATGATATGCCAAAATATTGTCTATATACATCAAGCCTTCTACAATTGAAGAGGTGCTCGACCGTTACTCTATCCTTACATAACGGGCACCTACGCGGCCGCTTTCCGGCCAGAAGGTGCCCGTGCGTTATTCTTATATGACCTATGCGTAGTCTTGTCAGTACGGCCCCCTTTTCGTACCGTGGACCTCTTTATTAACCTGCCACAGTTTGGCAGGGCTATTTCTATTTCTTCGAGCCCAGCGGTTTTCCCATTCTCTTTTTACAGAGTTTGAAATTAGTAGTTTTAGGTCCGCTGGGCGTATGGGTTGGGAAGCGTCGTGGGGCCCTCCAGCTGCCTTGAATTCTTATAAAAACTCATGAATTTTTGATCTCGTTTAATTTGATTTACATTGAAATAAGAATGTTGTAATTAATATAATGACAAAATTACATATACTTAGTTTTAAATAAAGTACAAAAAATATGAGTGTCCGTTCTGACGCTACACGACAAAAATGGTGTAATTTTATTAGCAAAACCATGAAATATATTGTTAATTAAATTTTATGAGCAAAACCGTTTAATAAATTGTTAGTTAAATTCATTATATCAAAAAATGGTATTCCGGTGTTTTGATTAATTTTCTACCAAACCATTAAAATTATTTTTTTAAATAAAAACTAATTAATTTTTAATCACAGTTAATTTGGTTTATATTAAAATAAATATGTTGTAATTAATATAACGACAATAATACATGTAGTTTGAATAAAAATATGAGTGTCCGGTTCTTTTGCCTTCGACTGTACTCGATGCTACCCGACGAAACTCTGGTCCGTGGGAATCGCATAGCGTAGAGTAGGGTAGTGTTGCGTGGCATCGGGCAAATGTGCACGGGGGTAATATAATCTTATGGAAAAATGGACTTTGGATTTGCGTCGGGTAGCGTCGCATAGCGTTGCATCGGGTAAGTGTGTTCCCGGCTTCATACGCCATGGAAATATATGGTTCAACCGAACCTTCCAATCTACACCGAATTCAGATCCTACAAGCATGGAATCATCCATTATCAACGTCCAGTTTGTTTGGCGATAATCACTGAAAACAAATGTGTATTGTAAAGCGGTTCTGCCTAGCATCGGGCAGATGTGCACGGGAGTAATACAGTCTTACGGAAAAATGGACTTTGGATTTGCGTCGGGTAGCGTCGCATAGCGTTGCATCGGGTAAGTGTGTTCCCGGCTTCATACGCCATGGAAATATGTGGTTCAACCGAACCTTCCAATCCACACCGAATTCAGATCCTACAAGCATGGAATCATCCATTATCAACGTCCAGTTTGTTTGGCGATAATCACTGAAAACAAATGTTTATTGTAAAGCGATTCTGATCCCTCGTCCTCGACACCCAACGGTTGTACGTTAAGCCCTCCTATGACAGGAATGCCCTTTTTTTAATCGTTTATTTCTCAGACTAGAACAAAAATTAAATTTTTTCAGTCCGTTTTATCTCCGTTTTGCAATTTCCCTTTAATCCAGACTCACCGTATATCTGTTGCCGGGGCTATGAACCTAGAATAATAAAGTAGCATAACTTCGGCTGAAATGAGGCCGCGACTGTCGGGTCTCGGTTATAAATGGGTATCTGGATCGGCGAAGTGCAATGTTTGCACTATATTAAACAGAATCCTTGTATCAAACTTTATTTCCGTTTCCCAAGGGTCGGCCGGTTTGGGTATTGGGGTCGCAGCTCTGCCTCTTTCATGTTTAATTCCGCAAAATCACAAGAGCACGTGCCCTTGGTTTTCATGCATTTTATTTTCACAGTTTGCCCACTATGAGCATTGGGATGGGGGAGTGTTGCCCTTTTAATATTAACTCGCCGGCTTTTTAAATTAAAAAAAACCAACAACTATGTTTTTATCTATTTTATCCCCACGTTTATTTATGTATTTTAATTATTAATTGAGGATTTTTTTTATAATAAATTGAAATACAAATACGGATATGAGATTGGGTTAAAATCGATAATCCTTGGTCCGCCTTTTCTCGCTATTGGCTTCCGACCAAGCCCGTCTTCAATGATATTTCCTGGCCTGCGATAACGTTAGGTTCAAACGCTATTGAATTAATTCAATCAGTTAATTTAAGTTCTCCTTTTGTCTGAAATCAGAGCACCGAAAATGAGGATCTGAGAAGTTTGAACCATTTCTGGCACTAGGAATGGGCGAAATGAGCTAAACGAATTAGTTTAAGGGGTTATTAACAGTTGAACGTTTCTCTTGTTTTTTTCAAAACCGCAGGTAGAAAAAACCCACATATGTTATTTTAGTCAGTTTGTGTTTATTACTGTGCTCTACTAACCTTCATTGAATTCGATTATTTACGACTTGTTTAATATGACATTTACAAGAATTGGAAGTGTTGAGAACTTTATTTCCTTCATTTATCAAGTTTATGATCTTTTTAGAACTGCTATCAGTTTTATTTTGGAATAAATGTCGTAATCTATAAAGACTGCGTTATCAGTCAAAACAGTCGTGTTAAAACATTTAAAAAAATAAATTTTCAATATATATTATTGTGGTTTACATTGAAAATATGAACGAAATCCTGGTTTTTCAACCTAAACAACCCTTAATTGTTGAGGTGGAGAATGGAAGAGAGTGATTCATAACTTATGGATAATGCGAGAGAGAGAGAGAGANACTCTTGCTGCTGCAATTTGATTCCCTAAGTCTTTTCCGTACGTTAGGTTAAATCTCCATTGAGCCGTTGCTTCGCATTCGAAGATGATATGAGTGGCTGTTTCCTTCTCCTCATTACATAATCTGCAAATGGGATCATCGCTGTATATACCCATGTTGTGTAGATGTTTTCTTAGATACCAGTGACCGGTTAGTAGTCCTACCACTCCTCTGTGTTTGGCGCTCTCCAATTGTAGCAGTGTTTTTGCCAGTCTCGGTGAGGGTTGTTCCATCATACGTTTACTATGTCACCGCTAGAGGTTATCCATTTTTCCTTGTGTTTTGCTTGGATCCATTCTGCGATGGAGGATTCTATATTTGTTTTTGTTATCCCAAGGATAGGTTCGAGGCCTATGTATGGTCTTACAGATCCTCCTCTGGCCAGTCTGTCTGCTTTCTCGTTACCCAAAATTCCTCTGTGCCCTGGCACCCAAGATATCAGGTTTTGTGTTCCCCAGGTTTTGGAGATTTTGGATGCATTCACTGACTAGTTTGGATGTGATTCTTTTACATGCTAATGCTTTAATAGCTGCTTGGCTGTCTGATGATTTTTTTGTCAGTGTAACCTCTTTTAAGATTTTCCAGGGCACAAGCATTGATGGCATGTATTTCCGCTTGAAAGACCGAAGTGTACTTCCCTAATGAGTTTGATAGCTCATGTTTTGGGCTTGTACAGAAAAGGTCTGATCCGGTTACTTCGTTTGTTTTGGAGCCATCTGTGTACCAAATCATTGTATCTGATGCTCTCCTGTGTTCTTCCTCTCCTTTATAGTCCGTTGAGACTTTATAGGAAGTTGTGAAGATTGTTTCCGGGATCATGTAATCAGTCCCCATTTCTAATAATGGGTGTCTGATTTTGTTGATTATGGTTGTATGCCCGAATTGTTTAGTTCTTTACAATTTAATTGTTTCTGGAGCCTAAATGAGCTTTTCCTAGCCTCTCCTTGTATAAATATTTCCAGTGGAGGTTGGTTTAGCAAAGTTTCTAATGCGTTTGTAGGGGTTGTTCTCATCGCCCCTGTGATACATAGGTTTGCTAGTCTTTGTTTGCTGCCTAATGTTTGGGTAGCTACTTTTTGTTGAGCTTTGTTCCACCAGATTAGTGATCCATAGGTTATTCTGGGTCTTATTACTGCCGTGTATAGCCAATAGGCCATTTTCGGTTTTAGTCCCCAAGATTTTCCTAAGGTCCTTCTTGTGGTCATTAGCGATATTTTACCTTTGGCTATAGTATGTTGCAAGTGAGGATTCCAGGTTAATTCCTTATCAAAGTTTATTCCTAGATATTTGACCTCATTTTTTAATAGCAGCATTTCGTTATAGAAGCGTAATCCTTGTATTTCTATATTTCTTTTCTTGGTGAAAGCAATTAAGGTGGTTTTTGAGGGGTTTACTTTAAGTCCCCGTTTTAAGCACCATTGTTCCACCAGTTTTAGTGCTCTTTGGGTGAGCTCTTTTAATGTTGAATCGAATTTTCCCCTGACTAGTATGACAATGTCATCTGCATAGCTTTGGGTGTAAATTCCTATGTAAGTTCCAGACTATGTATTAGACAGATAGACAATAATTAGTGAGAGAGCTGGAGTGATTGATCGAATTTAAGGAGGAGAGAGAGAGAGAGAGAGAGAGAGAGAGAGAGAGAGAGAGAGAGAGAGAGAGAGAGAAAGAGAGAGAGAGAGAGTGAGAGAGAGGGAGTGACAGACTATGTGTCAGACAGATCGACAATAATTAGTGAGAGAGATTGAGTGATTGATCGAATTTAAGGGGAGAGGGAGTGAGAAAGCGAGAGAGAGGGAGTGAGTGAGTGGGTGAGACGTAGGTCCACCGTTTTATAAAAAAAAGTGCCTTTTCAGTCATAACGACTCACACGCTTTTGCTTTTTTATCCTTAATTCTCTTAACACAACTGTATTTGTGCCTTCATTGCTCGATTATTTTCGTATAACTGTAATTTGAGTGCATTTTGAAGGTTGTGTGGTTGAGGTCCTTTTTTCGAACAATCTAATATTTCTGCTAGATACAAAGAAAGGTAAAATCAATATACACTGTTTATACTACTTAAAACACAAAGCCGATGGTAAATACTGAAATACACAACAATCGACAAAATAAATTCACCACCCTTAAATTTTAATTTATTTATGTTTGTTTACTCATATTTTGCATACCAAAAATAGCTTTCGTTGTAAAAACAAGACATTTAAAAAGAAAATATTTTCTAATTCTAAAAAAAATATTGCGCAAAGAACAAATAAAAAATTTAAAAAATATTTTGTCCCCTCGTTATACCGAGTATTTTCACCTTTCAATCACGTCGGTTAAAAGACTTTGCAATGCTTGGGAAAGATTTCGGGTAAAATCCTGAAAAATTCTTTCCCATTCATTACGAACAGCCGTTTCCACATCTTCTAGGTTGATAGGACCTTGGATTCGCCGTCGTACTCGTCGCTTCAGTTGGTCCCAAATTTGTTCGATTGGGTTCAAATCTGGACTTCGAAGTGTCCACACGGGGACCGCGGTAGCCGAGTGGTTAGCATGAGTGACTCTCAAGCCGCGGTCGTGGGTTCGATTCCCACCGCCGCCTCTGGCCCTTTTTTCCCGATAACCCCCAATTCGAACACACAAGAATTCGTACCATGGCTAATATGCAAGATCATAAGGCCAAAAAAAAAAAGTGTCCACACCAAGCACCCGATTCCAACCTCATCCATGTAGTCATCCACAATACGTGCTCAATGGGACCTGGTATCTCACCGATGGGGGGGGGCAATGGTACTACATGTTCTTCGATTATGTCTTGTAAATACCTATGTGAATTTGGAGATCTTCCTCGCAAGACAACCAATCCGGTGCAGGCGTCCAATTTTGTCTTGGAGTCCTCTATGGGGCCTGGCATTATCATGCAATAGCAAGAATCTCTCACCAATATGGCACAGCTTATTTACTGTTTATTTTAACTACGATAGCTCTTTAATTACCTGTAACTAATCTGGAAAGATAATTTAATTTTAAACTAAATAAATTGAGTGGTGTCTTAAATTTGTGCATCAGTGTACTTGGCTATATTTGGAGACCAATTAAATAGATAATTATACAACCTATAATAATAATGGTTCTTAAAAACAATGTAACGATGTTGAACAATTTCGTGTTTTTCCCGTTGGAAAGGCCACAGTTGTTCTTAGCGTTAATCGAGTTAGGCCTTTTCATGTAAAAATATTCCACTCGATTCTGCAAATCTATTCAGTCTATCCCGTTTAATTAATCAATCCACATGGGTGAAAACGGAATGAACACCCGCTATCTAAACTATTCAGAAAATTGCTTCCTCTCGATATAACTCTCGATTCCAATTATCCGAATTCCGATCGCCGAGGGTTGAGGCCGCTGTTTTTCCCTCCTTTCTCCTACATATTTTCTTCGTCTGTTACTTTTTGGCGAGGGAGGAAAAATATTGGCCCATTTCTTCGATAAATGGATTTCGAGTCAGTCGGTCATACCCAGTGATCTTAATGGTATCAGGGCCTCAATCAATCATTGTGCTCGAAAATACGTTTCAATCCTGGCCTCCGGTTCAATATAATTGCGGAATCTGTCTTACTTTTTTGAAGTGTGTTAACAGATGAAAGGGCTAATTGAAACATCCCTAATCTGACGTTAAATTTTAATATAAAGTGGTACTGTCACAATAAATTAATGGCCGAAAGTCAGCTGTGAAGCGTTCGTATCCTTCCCTCTGAAAGTTTTTAAATGGAACATCTGCTCAAAAGTTCATAAAATAAAATTCAAACCACAATTTACATTTGAAATGCAATTCAACTCTTATTCATATTTGAACATGATTTGGTTAAGAAAAGTATTTACTGGTCGATACTGTGGGGATGGGGTTAACTAAGGTTTACGGAGGATGGTCATGGGAATGTACATCGACGGAGATCCGAGAGGAGGTGGTAATATACGAAACGAAGGAGCAAATAAGTCCTTGGCTCAATCGTCATACCTAAAAGTCATTAAAAGTCTACTTGATTACTGCCATATCAATATCATACGAATTTTAACTCTTAAAAATCAAAAAAATTAGAAAAATAAATGCTCCAACATCTTTCCCGTCCGCCAGATGTCCGGTATATTACCGAAACCTTCCGCGAGAGATAGCCCCTAGATACGACCTTATAACCTCCGAAATCCCTCACTTTTCCCTAAATAAAAGCTATGCTCCTAACATACAAAGAAAAGAGCAAAAAGGAGGCCGGTAAATTATACCCATGATGATTATTGAAAACATGTTTTCTATTTTTGGATTTTGGACCACCATTTTCGACAGTTTTTGTAATCCAATCGTTTTTACAGAATACAGCGCAATAAAAGACATAAACATACAAAATTTGGCGAACCTGACTTAAATAGCGTGGGCGTTATTGAATTTTTTCCGCTTTTTTGGAGTTTTCGTCCCACTATGCGGCGTGCAAATAGTAACGCCGCGATTTTCAGCAGACGTCCGGATAAATATTTTTGTTTTTCCGCGTCGAAAAGTTTTTCTCGCTATCATCAGTTTTATAAAATATTCTGTGACATTCTTTTCTGTTGTTAGTTTATTTTGTTTCAAAACGAGACGCCTGTTGGACCGTTGAGAACCACCACGTTAAAATATATTGGGTTCTCAATAAAATAATTACTTTTTTTCACAGAACAATATATTTTTTAAATTAGTTTGTAGCTACCGCACATCCGCTCGAAAGTTGCACTTAATAAAATAAAATTCAACCTACAATTTTTGAACTCTCAACTCTTATTCATATTTGAACATGATTTTGTTAAGAAAAGTATTTGCAGGTACTCTATACTGTGGGGATGGTTAACTGAGATGTATGGATGGTCAAGGGAATGTACATTAAAGTACAGTGAAGGATCGGTAATGGTGCGATCCGAGAGGAGGTGGAATATACGAGACGAAGGAGCAAATAAGAATAAGTCCTTGGCTCAATCGTCATGCCTAAAAGTCATTAAAAGTCTACTTGATTACTGCCATATCAACGTCGTACGAATTTTAACTCTTAAAACTCAAAAAAAAAAAAATAGAAAAATAACTTCTCCAACATCTTTCCCGTCCTCCAGATGTCCGGTATATTACCGAAACTTTCCGCGAAAGATAGCCACTAGATACGACCTTATAACCTCCGAAATCCCTCGCTCTTCCCTAAAAAAAGCTATCCTCCTAACATACAAAGAAAAGAGCAAAAAGGAGGCCGGTAAATTGGCCAAGGAAAGTTCGATGAGGCCACCTATCGGCCCTGATCCCTTTTGTGACATACCAAATTGCCAAAAAAAGATTAATCGGAGAAAGAGTTAAGAATAGAAACTCGGTTCAATAGGATTCTATTCCAAGACAGAGCATGGTAAAAAGTTGATTAAAGGGACATCTTTTTGAACCATTGTTGGGCATTGCGCTCAGTTATTGTTTCATCAAAGAACGCAGTGCAGATTTTAAGAGCTGCCTTTGCCGCCATAGTAGCAAGCTAAAATTCATAGAATAGGTATGTACGAATTATGGGTTTTGATGGCACGAGAAGAAAATGTTTTATGATTTACAGTGAACTATTCAAGACACGTTTTCATTATGAACTGCTCCTCTTGGTTTAACGTGATGTAAACACCTAATCCTCCTATGGATACAAAAATTTTGATTAACGGTATTAAAACAATAGGAAATGATAAACAGCACGAACCTTTCTGGTTGCCTGCTATTATACACTAACACGGGATCTGGGCATAGGAAGAACAGGTCATTTTAACCCACGGAAGCTTCATGAAAATAGATGTCATGATTTTATAGGAGTGTATGAACGTAGCCTAGAATAACTACAATAATAGTAGGATTGCACCATTAATATTTCCAGAGGAATGGTTAAATTTTAGGACATTTTGTAGTGTACGAATACTATAAGGTTTATTGCCACTTGAATAAAAATTGTCCCAATGCCTCACATGAAGTTACATATACTTTATTCTGTTTTTTCTTCTTCAACTAGAAAACATGAGTTATTCCTGGATTACAAACAAATTAAACTTGACAAAAAGACGCGTTGTTGTTATTCCTCACAAACATCCAAACAAGCCGGCAACTTATAAATATGCGACCACCGAATTGAAGTTCGTCATCGTGGCGGCGCATTAATTCCGCCGAGGCTCGACAAAATTTACATAGTGCAATAAAAATCGTTTATAATCCTAGAAGGAGTGTTTTGGAGAATATAGTTGCAAATTCGGTGTAAAAACTGAAATCCTGCAGTTCATGGTGAATCTGAGAATTGAGGTTGCTTTGTAATACATTATCATTAAATATTTACACCAACAGACACCGACGAACCCCAAGAAGCTCAATCCACCCTATACCATAGCTAATTATATGAATTATATCATTACATTGGTTCTTTAACCAGTTACACATATTTTTTATCTGACAGATATATATTACACCTCATTCATCACAATTAATTAAACTCTCAACACGACACAGAAGAATGACACATCTGCACGGAAAACAAACACTTTGAGCGCTGAAGATGATCTCAATAAAGGTCGAAACGTTGGCAAGATAAAGAAAGTTTTTCTAAAACCTACGTCACACAAGACCGCATCTCACGATCTCCAAATAACAATTAATTAATTACATTACGTTATTTTTTTATCTAACTTGGTATTTTTATTGAGGGGTGTAAACTATTGATTTTATTTTTAGGTTTTTTTTATTATTACTATATTTCTTTTCAATAGAAAGGGGATCAACCTCAACGGGTTATATTCCGCCTTAACACTCAGAAATCACCAAATTTTACTACACGGTGGCCGAGCATCCCGGGATCGGGCAAGGAGGCAAGCCCAGACGACCCAACGCTCCCCATTTACTCTAAAATGTATCAAATTTGTATTTACTTGTTGTTGCACAGATAATCTGAGGGGTGTGCATGCCACTGCCAACGTCTCCCCCCCCCCAATTATTTTCCGTGTTGTAGTGACCCGCCACCGCCCCCTGCCGACGAACCCCAAGAAGCTCAATCCACCCTGTGCCAAGCTGGCTAGAGTAATCTAGAATTTGAGCAAAATCCAGTGGCTCGTAAGAAGGCAGAGGAAGTGATTCTCCAGCTATGAGATACACATGTGTTAGCCTGCATTGTCCTATTCTGAGCCGATTCAATATTGTTCTTACAATATTTTTGCCCGGCAAGAATAGCTCCACTGTACAGCTATATTTCACCGATTTTGTTATTATTTATTTCGTCTATGCTTTTTGCCATTGCGGCCAAGTCTTTATTTCTGCTAAAGGGCAATTATGTATATAAATACACTGACAGGCAAAAATTTCCACCCAATTATCTTCTTTTTTTTTTCATTTTCTCCATAAAAGAAAATTCTGCCTTAATTTGTATCATTATTTTTATCAATAACTATTCGTTTAAGCTGTTTTAAATTGGGAATATCAATTACAGTTAAACACAATTAAAAAATTAAACAAAATTAAGTTTTTATTTATTTTATTGTTTTTGATTTATTATGCTTTATTTACTCGTTCACAAAATCATCACCAAATGTACATTACCTTCTTAGGGTGTAAACCAGCTTTTGGAGTTGCCAACGGTGGGTCGCTGCGTCTTTAACTAGGATTTTCTCGTCATAAAGTACACACTTTTCATTCGCAGTCATCATTTTAAAAATTGGTAGTTTACGTTACTTTTGAAGAGGAAATGCGTAGATGCGCAAGAATAAAATAGAATAAATCCTTCTCTGTCAACGAGTGTCAACAAGTCAACCCATCGCTCCGATCGGCATATCCAGCTGATCTCAGATGCATTGAAACGCATGTAAAATATGTTACTTCTCTCTGCGATGTTTCATGTCGTTGAACGTGTGTTATTTGTAACCGAAGTTTGTATTTGGTCTTCATCATCGGTTGAAGGATGAGCGATTCAAAAATTCCGTTTCTGAACCGAGCAAACAAATTAAGGACCAAACATATCCCAGATTTTCCTAGCAATCTGATCTGCCGCTTTTCTTTTGCGATAATAAAAAAAACGTTAAAGGATGAAACGCACTATTTTTTCCTCCATTTTAAATTAGCAAAATGCCGTGTAAAAATTCGTGATCTTCAACGAAACTGGCGAACAAACATTAAAAATTCCTTTTAAGAGTGTGTCAACAATGACGAAATAAAATTGCTTCAAAAGAGAAGAGGGATAAAATCGAATTATTAAAAAACGCTTCGACTTACATTTTACAAGCAAGTAAACCACAATAACAAACAGACCCAGTGTAAAAATTGAACAGGGAACAATAATGACAGCTAGGTAGATTATATAGGAGCCGGCCTCTTTACGACCTGTACCGCGACCAGTATTGGTCTATTGTGCATCTCCATTTTCTTATCTAAGCTCCTTATTAAGCTTGAGGCTTTTTACCAGACCCCAAAGCTTTTTCAAGCGCTCCCGTATGTATCGGTTCAGGCCCTGGCTTTTCCTCTCACAGGATTAGGAATCTCAGCCTACATAGGACTTCCCACCAACATAGGACGTGTTCCGTTGTGTCTTCTTCATCTGGGCAATATCTGCACAGGTTTGTTTCTGATACTCCGAGTCTATGCCTCCGGAGTCTGCAGTTGTCAGTCCAACTATTATTCTAGTCCTACCACGTCCTAGATGTAGTAGTTCTGACGTTAGTTTCTGCGATCGTCCTTTGATAAACTTTTTCGCAGAGCTCGGTTCAGGTCTGCATTCCCGTGGAGCGGAGGAGTTATTATTAAAGCATTGTCTAGCGGATACTCGTTTTTGGCAGTTTGGTAAGCCACAAAAGGGTTCAGGGCCAATAGGGCTCATTAACTTTCGTTGACAAATTTATCGGCCTCTTCGTTACTCCTCTGCCCTGTGTGCCCTGGCACCTAGACAAGGGTCATTTGGTTATGTCCCCCAATGTCTGACATTCAACTGAGATGTTCACACGTTTCAAGTCATGTTTCAACTTGAAAGGAAGACTCGTCTATAACGACTAAATTTTGACTGGACCTCTGTTGAACCGAATGTCCTTACGGTGGAATTCATCAAAACGCCCCATTTCAGGCCAGTTCTTCACTGAAGATGGCGCAAAGCCAAAACGCATTTGAGTTGCATCGAAAGTAGAATAATACCCAGTTAGTGACATAGTGCCAATTCGACAATAACATTATGTCAATTATATTATTTTATTTTTTTGCTTAATTTAATCACAGACCTAATCGGCATTTACGATTCATTATGAAAAGTTTAAATATAGATGAAAGGCGTGTTATCAAGAGTAATTACAAATTTTCCAAGGTTGTGTCTGGCACGGTTAACGGAAATTTTAGTAGGTTTTTAATTTTTTCACCCAGGTTCGTCGTAAAATTATGAATCGGGTTCAGGAAGTTTTCTCGGTCGGTCATGTTGAACCTTCCAGGATCCGGTCTGCATATTCTCGTCCTGTCTCATTCAGAGACGTCCTAACGATGTCCACGATGAAAAATTGAAAACTGAGTTGACGAAAGAACGGAAGAATTAAAATTGGACTTTCTTTCATCTCGTATTTCATTCATTCTTTTTAATATTGGTCAGTTGTGAAAATTTATTACAACAATAATAAATTTTTAATTGGTCAAGCGGACCATGAAATTAGTGAATTTAATAAATTTTTATCGTTTGTTTCTCTCGTTTTTTATCTCCTTCTACGTTGTTATTACCGCTTTGGGCGAAGTTATTTTTAACAAACGAAAGACTTTGGTGAAGCTTTGAGAAAGAAAGCTGCATTCCATTTTATTGTATACGAGAAATCAAACTTTTGAAGTTTCCCAGTCACCTTTTTAAACGATGGCCAATTAACGCTCTTTTAATACATACAATCCCGTGGCATGTTTCATAACTAGCGGCATTGACATTGGCCGTTGGTATGGCTAATTATTTCAAAATATTCCTTGCAAACAAGGTAGAAATAGAATGGTAAAACCGCTAGCGATTTTTTAAAATTCAAGGTTTTATTGATTATTTCCACGTGAATAAATAACGTGGAAAAACCCCTGGGCCTCGTTATAAATTCATTCTGTGTAAACTGTTTCCAGTAGGTAATCCTGCTGTTAATTTTCCAAGGCCTTGGTGGATTTTTATCATATCGGACTTTTGTCTGCACTTCACACTTCCTCTGTAATGATCTCGACATAAACACAGGATCGCAAACTTCCTGTGACCGAAATAGATTAGGAATTTTAAACAACTTTGCTTATCGGTCAAGAAATATGTTTTTTGTCTGTTTCGATTTCTTTCTTGTCCAGACTTCCTGGACCACCTCAAGAATCCAAATTTCCCTCATCCAATCTTTTTTCGCTATAGGCAATTCTCATTGTCTCCAGAATGAGACTCTCAAAGATTCAGATAGTTAAAAAACCCGGAAGGGATATTAAACTACTAACTCCTCTACTAAAACACCTCTTTTTCGCACCTTATAGATTACAGATAGATTCATCCGTCATCAGGCTCTACGATACCGCAGCATTACGTGAAATGAGTTAAGAAAACTGATAACACAGGTCCGAAATGTTTCGATTTCCACCAATGAAAAGGCTCGATGAAAATAACCTCGGGGCTCGCACCCGGCTCTTGGACCTCTTCTTGTCACAGATCAGAAAATGGCCAGGCATCAATTCGCACTGGAACATGTGAATTGGACATTGGAAGATTAGGTACGTGTACTCTTTACAGATGAGATGAGAGTTTGTCTCAAATCTTCAGATGGGCATAGTTTCACATAGAGACTCTCAGGACATAGATACACCCCATGTTGTATGGTGGTATTCCGTTGTGGGTCATTGACGTTCTAGCATGGCATTTCCTTGCATGTCCATGTTATGTAGATGATTTCTCAGACGCTGTTGACCCGTTAATAGTCCTATCACTCCTCTCCAAGATTGCCTAATTTCATAGAGAGATGCTCAGGATGGTATGGTTCCTCAGATTGGTCACTGCTCTGTGATGGCATTTCCTTGACCCTCACCGAACGGGTTGTTGTGCCAAGAAGATCTCCAACTTCATAGAGGTACATACAAATACAAGACGTAAAGGAAGTACATGAGGTGCCATTTGCCACATTGGTGAGAGATTCTTGCTATTGCAGGATAATGCCAGGCCCCATAGAGATTCCAAGACAAAGTTGGACGCCTGCATCGAATTGGTTGTTGTGCGAGGAAGATCTCTAACTTCACAGAAGTACATACAAGACAATCGAAGAACATGTAGTACCATTTACCCCCCCCCACACAACATCAGTGAGAGATTCTTGCTAATGCAGGATAATGGAAAATACATTAAAATTTAAGGGTGGTGCGTTAATTTTGCCCATCAGTGTATAATAGTTGATATGCATAATAAATGTTTTATACGCCTTAACGATAACAAGGCGAAGGAAGTGGAGATCGTCTTGGGACCTTCTTACGATTAGTACGTAAAGCGGGGAACACACTTACCCGATGCGACGCCATGTCACGTTTTGGTAGGGTGTGCACATCTATGCGACGTCAAGCGTACGCCACGTTCAGTCACACAGCGTGTATCACAATAATCACTATCACAATCGCAACGCCTCTTTTGTTCTTAATGCACTATTTTGAACAAAACCATGTAATACATTTTTTGTTAAAATAAACGGTTCTAAATAAAGTTATTCCGGTGTTTCGATCAATTTTCTGCGAAAAGCGTTAAAATTCATTTTTTAATATAAAAACTCATGCATTTTTGATCTTGTTTAATTTGTTTTACATTAAAATAAGAATGTTGTAATAATATAACGACAAAATTACTTATGCATAGTTTGAAATAAACCACAGAAAATATGAGTGTCCTGTTCCGACGCTACTCGACGAGGATGGTGTAATTTTTTGAGCAAAACCATGAAATAAATTGTTAGTTAAATTTTATGAGCAAAACCGTGAAATAAATTGTTAGTTAAATTTTATGAGCAAAACCGTGAAATAAATAGTTAGTTAAATTTTATGAGCAAAACCGTGAAATAAATTGTTAGTTAAATTTTATGAGCAAAACTATGAAATAAATTGTTTGTTAAATTTTATGAGCAAAACCGTGAAATAAATTGTTAGTTAAATTTTATGAGCAAAACCATGAAATAAATTGTTAGTTAAATTTTATGAGCAAACCATGAAATAAATTGTTAGGTAAATTCATTATATCAAAAAATGGTATTCCGGTGTTTTGATCAATTTTTTACCAAACCATTAAACATTTTTTTTTAAATAAAAACTAATGAATTTTTGATCCCGCTTAATTTGGTTTATAATAAAATAAGTATGTTTTATTTAATAAAACGACAATAATACATATAATTTGAAATAAAAATATGAATGCTTGGCTCTTTTGTCTTCGACTGTACTTGATACTACCCGACTCTCTGGTCAGTGGGGATCGCAGAGCGTAGAGTAGGGTAGCTTTGCGTGGCATCGGGCAGATGTGCACGGGGGTAACACAGTCTTATGGAAAAATGGACTTTGGATTTGCGTCGGGTAGCGTCGCATCGGGTAAGTGTGTTCCCGGCTTCATACGCCATGGAAATATGTGGTTCAACCGAACCTTTCAATCTACACCGAATTCAGATCCTACAAGCATGGAATCATCCATTATCAACGTCCAATTTGTTTGGCGATAATCACTGACAACAAATGTGTATTGTAAAGCGGTTCTGCGTAGCATCGGGCAGATCTGCACGTGGGTATACAGTCTATTCCGTATTCTGGTGTTTTGATCAATTTTCTACCAAACCATTACAATTAATTTTTTTTTAAATTAAAAACTAATTTTGATCTCGGTTAATTTGTTAATTTTAAACGATAAAATCGTATTGCACCTCATATACATAGTGCATACAATTTGTACAGATGGCAATCAATTTAAAAAACAAATCTACTGCCATTGACCTCTAATCCTGCAGTTTCGTAGTCGTAGTCGAGTAAAATTGAGTGTTAAGAAGATTAAAACTGCTGTAATTTATAAGAGAACGGGGAAAAAGCGGTTTCATTTCTTGTCCATATTCACAGAAAGCCAGTTGCAGTTCCACCATTTCAGCATTTTTCCCCCAATGGGAAAAACAAGATGAAAAAAACAACGTTCTCCGGAGCGGATAACGATAATTATTTCCTTGCAAACAGGGCGGTCGGGTTTAGCTTTGCTCCATTCCACAATAAATAAATCATGTCGAACGCAGAACAGGTCGGCATATCCAGTTTCGGAAAGAAATGAGTTACTCACGCTCCACGCAGAGGGACAAATAAAGTTGGTTTCCCGTCTCTGATTTATATATTACGCCTTAACCTCGTGAAAGCCAAATGAAAAAAATAAAATAAGGAATACCTTGCAAGACCTTGCAATCGGGATGATTCGATTTTCAGACGCCGAGGGCAATTGCATGAAACAATCTCCCTTAATTGATACAAAATATATTCACTGGTAATAGGAGAATAAAAGACGGCGGTTTAATAAAAAAAATTAATAATAATTATTATACTTTTCCACAAGGCACGACTTGAAAAACCCAAGGGATCAATTTTACATTTCTGCAACCAATATACGCCCATCAAAACAAAACTAGATTATTAAATACAACACTATGCATTAAACAACATTCGAGCTAATTAATCAGAAAAGAATTTTGCCAAATCGTAAATTATTTTTATCTATAAAAATCAACCTCTTTGTCCGGGACGATCGAAAAGGAAGAAAATTGCGATTCTTTTTGGCTCACACTGGTTTCTTTTGTAGGATTTACACAAGAAACATTTGCTCCCGACGACAAATCATCAAGTTAGCCGGATCGAAAAGGACAAAAGTCGATTTGAAACAAGACTGCAAATTAATTCCTTCATCCTTGGCTTAACAAGATCGGAAAGTCGGCGGAAAGGCGCGGAAAATGAAATTTGTTTTTGTTCTAATGGATGATCAACGAGGGCCCCACCCTTGCAAAGTATGTGAATAAACGCCAAAGTTAGATTAAAAGCGAATTCGGGAATCAGAGACAGCTTCATCATCCCACTGAATTAAACGCTGTCCAACCTGAGCCCAATTTTAATTATAACTAACACCGTCTTGGCCCAATATTTATATATCAACACTATTTCAATTATTTGTCCACCATACTTCCAAAATTTGGTCCTTCATTTTCTAATGTATATGCATTCCAAGATTTTTCTTTTAAAAGAACTTTGTTCAAAATCCGAAGGTTTTTTTTTAAATTGGTGTATCTTTTGAGCAATTTATATATCGAGAAAGGGCTGTTATTTTTTAAATAAATTATATCATTACAGTGGTTACACATATTTTTTGTCTGACCGATATATATTACACCTCATACTTCACAATTAATTAAACTCTCTACACGATACAGAAGAATGAAACATCTGCACGGAAAACAAACACTCTGAGCCCTGAAGATGATCTCAATAAAGGTCGAAACGTTGGCAAGATAAAGAAAGTTTTCTAAAACCTACGTCACAAAAGACTGCATCTCACGATCTCCAAATAACGATTAATTAATTACATTACGTTATTTTTTTTATCTAACTTTCTAGTACTTTTATTGAGGGGTGTAAACTATTTATTTTATTTTTAGGTTTTTTTATTATTATTATATTTCTTTTTAATAGAAAGGCGATCAACCTCGACGGGTTATATTCCGCCTTAACACTCAAATCACCAAATTTTCTAATAGATAGATTCTCCAGCTATCAGATACACATGTGTTAGCGTGCAGTGTCCTATTCTCAGTCGATTCAATATTGTTTCTTACAATATTTTTGCCCGGCAAGAAGAGTTCCACTGTACAGCTTTATTTCCCCGATTTTGTTATTATTTATTTCGGTTTATGCTGTTTGCCATTGGGCCAAGTTTTTATTTCTAATGTGGGCAATTATGTATATAAATACACTGACAGGCAAAAAATTCCACCCAATTATCCTTTTTTCATTTTCTCCATAAAAGAAAATTCTGCCTTAATTTGTCTCATTATTTTTATCAATAACTATTCGTTTAAGCTGTTTTAAATTGGGAATATCAATTAGAGGTAAACACACTTAAGCCTTAATGCAAAACAAGGATAAAAGATTTTTCAATGTTTAATTTTTACGGAATTTAAAATGTTTACTCAGTCTCGTTTGAATTCTGAAGCAATAAAATGTTCAGTTTTCATCTTTGTTTTCTTAATTTCAATTTTTAAACTTAAACATACCACTTAGTATGGAGGAAGTTGCGCGTGGTGGTGGCACTTACTGATGATGGACGTTCATCATGCATGTGAATATGCCATTGGAGTTCCCTACGTGCATGTGGGTCCTACCATAGAAGGCCCGGTTGTGGACACCCTAGAGCAACAGAACCACAGGATGACCGTTTTTTGACTTTGAGAATTTTGCGAAACCGGCACCTTACTGTCGTTCAAGCGATTCATCAACATTGAATAAGAGCACGTCCATCATTGCTCCAGGAAGTTCGAGGTGTCCAAATTTCTGAACGCACTGCTCGAAGAAGATTAAATCAATATGGACTGATGGCTTTTCGCTCCTTAAGAGGAGCAGAATTGACCAGAACACACGGAGTTGCATGGCTCGCATTTGCTCGAGAACACAGCCATTGGTTTTTAGACGATTGGTCCGCTGTACATTTTACCGATGAGTGTAGGTTTGCACTACGATCTCCAGATGGGCGTAAAAGAGTATGGAGAAGGCGAAATGAAAAGTACAAAGCCTGTAATTTTTCCCAGAGCCGACCTTTTCAACGTAGCTCAGTGATGATTTGGACGGGAATTTCAACGGTGAGTCCCACAGAGATGGTTGTTGTTAGAGAGTCTTTGACGGCTACTCGCTACGTGGATGAAATTTAGGAACATCATGCGTTGCCTATCCTCGATCAAATCAGCGACAATCCTAAAAATGCCAATTAGTATGGAGGAAGTTGCGCGTGGTGTGGCACCTACTGATGATGGACGTTCCATCAGGTATGCGGGTATTGCCATCGGAGTTTCCTACGAAACAATGCGAAATGCTGTAACACGTTTTCGAGAAACTATGCCCTACCATAGAAGGCCCGATTCTGGACGCCCTAGAGTAACAGAACCACAGGATGCCCGTTTTTTGACTTTGAGAACTTTGCGAAACCGGCACCTTACTGGAGGCGATTCATCAGCTCCAGGAAGTTCGAGATGTCCAAATTTCTGAACGCACTGCTCCAAGAAGATTAAATCAGTAAGGACTGATGGCTATTGCCCCCGTAAAAGGACCAGAATTGACCAGAACAGGTGCACGGCTTGCATTTGCTCGAGAACACAGCCATTGGTCTTTAGACGATTGGTCTCCTGTACGATCCTCAGATGCGATTGAAAGAGTGTGAAGAAGGCAAAATGAAAGGTACGAAGCCTGTAATTTTTCGCAGAGCCAAGTTTTTAAACGTAGCCAGTAATGGTGTGGGCGGGAATTTCAATGGAGAGTCGCACACAGTTGGTTGTTGTTCGTGGAGGGGTCTTTGATGGCCACTTGCTATGTGGATGAAATTTTGGGACATCATGCGTTGCCTATCCTCGATGAAAACAGCGACAATCCTATTCTAATGCACGATAATGCCCGTCCACATGTAGCTCGCATAACAAACGTACCTTCAACGGTCTTTGTCTGGCCAGCCAGTTTTCCAGACATGAACCTCATCGAACATTTATGGGATAACCTCAAAAGAAGAAAAGAGCACGTCCATCACCTGATACACTCCACGATGTTGAAAGGACTCTTCGTGATGAATGGGCTAACCTCCAGCAATGAGACGTTTCCAGATGTAGAAAGTATGCCCAGGCGTTTTCCAGATATAAAAAGGCAAGAGATGGAAATACGGGATATTGAAATGTAAATTAAAAATTCACTAATTTCGTGGTCCGCAATTAATACATCACAATTAATTAAGGTTTTTAGTTGAGATGAAAAATGAAAAATTGAAAAATGGCAAAAAGGAGGGAAAACTCATAAGGTGGGGTTGAGATAGGAAGTTGATGTCCGAGTGGATCGAGGTCACGATAGCTCAAGTGGTAGAGCAGCGGCGTATCTAGCCGAAGATCGTGGGTTCGAATCCCGCTCGTGCCATTAACTTTTTTTCATCTCAACTAAAAACCTTAATTAATTGTAATGTAGTAAATTAAAAATCTAAAACAAATTTTATCTGTCCATTTTTGTAAATATTTTTATTTTTTATTTTTCATTTACTTAGCAATTTACAATTTTTTAAAACTTTTTTTAGACAAAGACTCAATTATTAAACGTTAAAAGACGTGAATTTTTGATTAATATATGAAAGTTATATTACAAGTAGGTGGAATTTTTTGCCTGAAGTTTGATTGATATTCTAAAATCTAGTGCTCGCAAACTTGACTTCAGGGGTCATTTTGTTTCCTGTGCCTGACTGGGTCAAAACGTCTCAAAACAGCATCATTCCCCACGTCAATCACCAGACCTTAATTCCCATTCGACATGTATAGAACGAAAAATGAAAAGAACATCCATAGAACAAAAAAAATAAAGGAGGGAAGTGCGTAGGACTTTATCGAAAAACCTTACCTACTAATTAAAACAATTAATTCAACGTAATTAATATATTAAATCAAACAGTACAACACATTTCGTACGTTACGAACAGCTTGGCCTAAAACAGTGGCCGGTGATAATTAATGAAGAACAATGATTGTAATTAGAACGCTTTTCACCACTCCATTTATCCGAGTGGGTCAAATGGAGTTGGCATTCTCTGGACACTGTTTTGATGGACTGTTGAAAGGTCAGCTTTATGAAAACGAGTTGCAGGTAGTTCAAAACGGCTTAGGATTGAAAAGCGCCCCAGCCCACGCGAAACCTGAAAGCGCCGTCCAATTACGTTGTTCCCTTTAGTATTAAAACTATACTGTGTACCTCTGGCAGGCGTAAATACGTAAGACTGTTCAATCGGCCCAAGTAATATTTACACAATTCGTTGAAAAAGTTTCTTCATAAAAGTCGGCGGTGTCTTGGTGGTTCACGGTCGTCAAGCTTCGCTAACTCGATCGGAAGCACCCTCGTCCAAAAACTTTTTTTTTATACACTTCTTCAATGGCTTTTTACCCCATAATATAAGGTTAATCGATGATAAACGGACACCGCAAGTCTCTCGACTGAGTTCACTGTTTGGCGCAGAACGGAAAACCTTGTTAGAAAAATTGCCGCTAAAGACAATTTATATCGTCTATATTTACTTCTGACTGCATCAAATGTGCTTTTTACTACTGAAAATACTTTATTTGAAATGTTAAAATTTGCCAAAAAATTTCTTTTTTTTATAGAAATATGTACATCATTTGTTTCCATGGTCATGGCCGTTCCTCCAGTCAAGCATTAACCCATTAAAATTATGAGATTACATAGATGTACGACTTTCTTCCATCAAATTAACTGTTTTAAACCATTAAAAAACTTATTGTATAAATATAAGCATGTAAAATAAAATACTCAATATAAATCATAAATATCAAATGATTGGGCTCTTATAAGACGACATGAAAATAATTGCAATTAAAATTAAAAATTATGCGAAATTAAATATTAAAATGAAGAATATTTATGTATTCATTTTTTGTTAAGAATTTCTTTTTACCATTGCAGAAAAGAAGAATTCTCTATTTTATTATTTAATTATTCAGAAATCGTGAGATGCGGTCTGGTGTGATGTAGGTTTCAGAAAAACATTTTCTTTATCGTGCTAACGTTTCGATCTTTATTGAGATCATCTTCAGGGCCTGGGATTTATAAACGTTGTTTAAATTTAACAAATACATACGTAGGATGTGGAAAAAAGTGAATTTAATTTATACAATGCAAACAATTATTTTTTATTATAATTGATTAAGGTTTTTAGTTGAGATAAAAAAAGTCAATGGCACGAGCGGGATTCGAACCCACGATCTTCGGCTTGATACACCGCTGCTCTACCACTTGAGCTATCGTGACCTCGATCCACTCGGACACTAACNTAGAGCAGCGGCGTATCTAGCCGAAGATCGTGGGTTCGAATCCCGCTCGTGCCAATGAATTTTTTATCTCAACTAAAAACCTTAATTAATTGTAATATATTAATTGGTCAAGCGGACCACGAAATTAGTGAATTCATTTGTAAAAAGTTACGTGTATGTTTGTTTTGTTCTGTGTGTAATATTTTTGACTTATTGAAGTCGAAATTGTGTTGGTGTTCAAAATGGTGGGTAGCCGGTGCTGTAGGATTTTAATTGGGTTTTTCAGCAGTCATAGATATGTTGCTTTACTCTCTTGTCCAGATATTGGGATGTAATACCGATCTAAGTTGCCGGACAATCTAAACAATTGATTTTATAAATTACGTCAGATTTATTTGTTATTGGTGTGGGATCTTTATTTTTGGAAAAAAGTGTGTGAATTGTTTTATAGTTTTTGAAAGCTATTTTAAAGTTATTGGAAGAAAGAAATGTATTTAATTTATATGATAGGCCGTGAATGTATCACATGGAATTTATGTTGGTTTGTCTGTATTTGATAGATTTGATGTAGTATTATGATTAATAGTGGATGGTGTTAGTGTTGAGTTGTAGTTGTTGATTATTCTGTTGACTATGTGTTTAGGGTAGTGATTGTTATGGAGGATCTGTTTGTATATCTTTATGTTCTTGTGATGAAATGATTCATGGCTTAGAGTAATAATTCTGTGAAGTAACCCTTTGGCCGTGTTTATTACTGTATGAATTGATGATGTAAAGTTGAGGTAGCGATCTGTGTTTCTTGGTTTTTGATACCAATCTGTGATTAATGTGCCATCTGGTTGTTTTATTACGATCGTATCTAAAAATGGTATTAGGCGTGGGTGAAAGCTATTAAATGTATCTAATGTAGTTTGAATTTGATCTGTGGGAGCTCCTGTCAATATATCATCTACGTATTTAGTTACTAAAAATAAAATAATAATTCTGTTAGCCTGACAAATAATACTTTTCCTATATATCGCTGTAAGAAATCTATGTCGAAAATCATTTTCAAATGGAAAGTCTTATTTTGTTTTGTTTTACGTTTGGCGAGCGAAAGATCCTGTGGTATGGAAGTTGTCCAGAAGTATTGAACGGAGGGGGCCCAGCTCGGGGAGACACCATCTCTTAACAGGAGGGTAGATTCTGAGGCCCAAGGCAACCGTTAAACGGCCTGTGTGTCTGTGCAAAATCTTTTCAAAACGAAATCTTTCTACGGAGTAAACTCCAGGGGTACTTTAAAAACATTTGTTAATGATTTTTCTCCCAGTTGAAAAAAAATCCTATCGATGGGTGGGAGAAAGTTAAAAAGTTTTAATTTTTTTTTGTAGTCTGTTTCCTTTGTAGAAAAGTAACCGGGATGTAAGGAACTCTTTGACGCACCGTTTATTACGAGCGTAAGATTTTGTCGGTGAATATCGTATTTGCATTTTCTATTGTGGTTCCATTCACGATTCCAGTTCTTCACCGACTTCAGATAATGAACTCGGTTAAAGTCCGTTATAATACTGCGATACCGCGTTGTTAACTTACGTATTGACTCCAGTTTAATTAATTACTTCCTTGAACTTGGCGAGGCGTCGGGGAATAATTTCGAATTATTAAACGTTTGATTGCTCTCGATTTTCGAGGCGCCTAGACTCGTTATTAATTACTGAATTACGGGCATTGGCAGTTTTACTTAACCGATCTTGGAAAATAATACTGGTTATTACGTTACGCCCCTACTCTTGAATTATTTAAATTTCTATTTCCATGATAATAGCCAATCGAATATCACCCATGCAAAGCTTGAGCAGGTGAATATCGTCGGAGTACCGGCGCACGAATTCACCGACGACGCTGTAGAATCGATTCAGACAAAGCTCGCCGGTAGGGTAGGCACCGTTTTCATGTTACCTCTGCAGAACCGATGTCATCGAAATATCGGTTTTTAATCAAGCAGTTCCCGTGGAGGTTTTAGCGACTAATGGAGTGGTAAACAACGGAACAACCCCCGGGGAATATACAAGAGACAACAAATGCGATCAGTACCGTTTTCATACAATGCTACGTCCTCGAATCAGACTGGGTTATGTCGGCAACCTCGTTTTCAATAATGTTCATCTCACATTGTCTCATACATCGATTAATGGAAATAGTACAATTTTTGACAGCTGATCATTTTTTATAACCTATTATTGTTACGAGTTGGATCTGACGTCATTTGACCTCCCGAAGATCCAACTCGTATCATTAATTGCTGCAGGTCGATAACTTCAACTTCATCTTGTATTTCATCGTCGATCTTCATTCTACGTAGCCTGAGGATGGCGATATAAGTCGAAGCTCGGTTGGACCTGGAAGCTGTTCTTTTTCTTTTTATTTTATACGGCATTTGACCTCCCGAAGATCCAACTCGTATCATTAATTCCTACAGGTCGATAACTTCAACTTCATCTTGTATTTCATCATCTAACTTCATTCTACGTAGCCTGAGGATGGCGATATAAGTCGAAGCTCGGTTGGACCTGGAAGCTGTTCTTTTTCGTTTTATTTTATACGGCAGTTGACCTCCCGAAGTCCAACTCGTAACATTTATTTCTGCAGGTCGATAACTTCACCTTCATCTTGTATTTCATCATCGAACTTCATTTTACGTGGCCTGAGGATGGCGATATAAGTCAAAGCTCGTTTGGACCCGGAAGCTGTTCTTTTTCTTTTTATTTCATCCGGCATTTGACCTCCCGAAGATCCAACACGTAACATTTATTGCTGCAGGTCGATAACTTCAACTTCATCCTCTATTGCTTATAATCTTCATCCAAAATTATTTTCGGCTTTGTGTTTTATTTGCAACTTTAAAATACAAAATGGAACAAGCAAGGGAAGTCAATTAAACAAGAAGAGTAGAATAAAAAACTAACGGCGGCCATTCACCGCATGTAAAGTGTGTCATCGAAGGATAGCTGGCTTAATGGATAACTAAGTGATCACGGCCCATCGGAGCCTTAATCATCAGATGACTTTTTGGGAGAGTTGGATTAGATCAGGCAAGTGAAGCCACATGCGGGAACAAGGATTTACTCTGGATTATCACAAGTTCAACTTTAATACATATCTCTAAATATTTACCCATAGTTTTTTGAACTGAACCGAACCTGCGTATTGTGTAAATAATGTCCCTTCGAAACGAATAAGAGGACCTTGAAAGTTTTTAAAGTAGAACGTCCCATTGGCAAATGCCATTAAAAAAAGTTCAGAATTATCACAGGGAAGGCTCTTTTCACGATATTGAAGCATAAATTCCTAAAATGTAGACGGGGTGGACGTTTACTCAAAGGGTTGAGCGGGGCCAAGAGTTTCAACATCTCGATTAGCTAATAACCTTTCGCCGAAAATCCTCACCCAGAGAACTCATAAATGAATATTTTAAGTGAATATTTTATAAAGTTGTTCGTTTTTCAAGATTGTAAACATCAAATGTTTCGAACTGCCCAAAGTTGCCAAACAGGTGGGATTGGATATTTCGGTCAGGTATTGTCAAAAACCGGTTGGAATGTTTCTTACAAACTTCTTCTTCTTATCATTATTTATTATTATGAACTTTCTTCCTGCAATGTGCGAGGTTGATGAATCCATAGTTTCAAGATAAACCAACCGCTGAAAATGGCGTGAACCGAAGGTATGACCGACGATAGACAGAGATATATAGAAAGTTAGTGAAAGAGATTACAATTAAGTAAGGTTTCTAGTTGAGATTAAAAAAGTCAATGGCACGAGTGGGATTCGAACCCACGATCTTCGGATAGATACGCCGCTGCTCTACCACTTGAGCTACCTCGATCCACTCGGACACTAACTTCCCATCTCAACCCCACGAAATTAGTGAATTTAATGAATTAAAATGAAGTATAATTCACTAAAGCTCTCCGTGGCCATTTCATTTGTCGCCGAGAATCCAATCCGATTACACGACATTTGAAAAATGGCAAAAAGGAGGGAAAACTCAAAAGGTGGGGTTGAGATGGGGAGTTGATGTCCGAGCGGATCGAGGTCACGATAGCTCAGGTGGTAGAGCAGCGGCGTATCTAGCCGAAGATGTGGGAAAAAGTGTATTTATACAGTGCAAAAAAAACTATTTTTTTTATATTCAATCCAAGTATTTCTACTCACTCAAAGTGTTTATTTTGTGCGTATTGTGTGATTGAATATAAAAAAATATTTTTTTTTTTTGCATTGTATAAATTCACTTTTTTCCACATCTTACATGTTTTTTTAAATTTAAACAATGTTTGTAAATCCCAGGTCGTGAAGATGATCTCAATAAAGATCGAAACTTGGATTCGAATCCCGCTCGTGCCATTGACTTTTTATCTCGATTAAAAACCTTAATTAATTGTAATATATTAATTGGTCAAGCTGACCACGAAATTAGTGAATTTAATGAATTTAAATGAAGTATACTTCACTAATGCTCTCCGTGGCCATTTCATTTGTCGTCGAGAATCCATCCGATTACACGACATTTGAAAAATGGCAAAAAGGTGGGAAAATTCAAAAAGGTGGGGTTGAGATAGGAAGTTAATGTCCGAGTGGATCGAGGTCACCATAGCTCAAGTGGTAGAGCAGCGGCATATCTAGCCGAAGATCGTAGGTTCGAATCCCGCCCGTGCCATTGACTTATTTATCTCAACTAAAAACCTTAATTAATTGTAATATATTGATTGGTCAAGCGGACCACGAAATTAGTGAATTTAGTGAAAGAGATTCAACAATTGCTAGATAAATTCAATGAGAAGGAGAGATGGATTAATAGTTCAATAGACTGATTGATTCAATTTGAAAGAGAGAGAGAGAGAGAGAGAGAGAGAGAGAGAGAGAGAGAGAGTGAAAGGAAATAGAAAGTAAAATTAAGTGATTGATAGATAAATAGGTCGAATTTATTCAGAAGGAGAAATTGATTAATGGTTTGGTAGATAGATTGATTAAATGTTAAGAGAGAGAGAGAGAGAGAGAGAGAGAGAGAGAGAGAGAGAGAGAGTGAGAGAGAGTGAGTGAGAGGGATGGAGGGAGGGAGTGGGAGAGGAGATAGAAAGTGAGAGAGAATTTAAGTCACTGATAGCCTTTAGAAAAAGAGAGGAAAGAAATACGGAGATTGAGTGAGAGAAAAAGAAAATAAAGAGGGAGTGATAAAAGAAAAATTGTTATTCTAATTTGCGAATTTTAACGAAGACTCAGGTAGTACAAAAAATCCTGATCCAAACAACCCGCTGTTGTCAAAATCTATACGGACATACAGACAGACTATGTCACAAACTAAAAACACCCTTCTTGTTCTTATCGATTTTTCTAAACCCTTTGATACCGTTGATCTTTCTTCTTACTAAACTTAAGACCTTATTCTTCCACAGTGTCTTCCGCTGGTTCCAAATAAGCCCCCATCCACTTTCCAGTTCATTAAGTAAAGAAACAACAACAAAAATTCTAAGGAGTAAGCCGGGTTTCGAACCCAGGGCTGCTTGTCCAGAGCAATATTTCTATTTAATGCCACCTTCCAAAAAAAAGGCCCCTATCAACTGTTTGTTTCATTTTTTGTTAGTTCTTGCCTCCTTCTCATGGTCACGTTGGTGAAACCAGCTGTCTAGCCTCGTAGAATAGAAAATCTGTCCTTTACCTTCATGATTCACACAAAAGTTCGAATGATATTGGAAAACAATTTGGAATATGAATGTTAAGACGGCACATTTAATGATACGGTTAAGGGATTATAATCACTTAATTATATTACAAATATTATCACTAATTATTAATTATTCAGAAATCGTGAGATGCGGTCTGGTGTGATGTAGGTTTCAGAAAAACATTTTCTTCATCGTGCCAACGTTTCGATCTTCATTGAAATCATCTTCAGGGCCTGGGATTTACAAACATTGTTTACAATTAACAAATACATTTAGGACGTGGAAAAGTGAATTTATACAATGCAAAATATATTCACTGTTCCACATCCTAAATGTATTTGTTAATTGTAAACAATGTTTGTACATCCCAGGCCCTGAAGATGATATCAATAAAGATCGAAACGTTGGCACGATAAAGAAAATGTTTTTCTGAAACCTACATCACACCAGACCGTATCTCACGATTTCTGAATAATTATCGATTAACGGTCAGTAATCACCACACACACTAATTATTAATATAAACCTGTTAATAATTAATATATAACCTGTATTAAATTATTAATTTATGTATTGTCAAAAAACGTGTTTTTAACATATTTTTGTTTTTGTTTCAGGTAAGAAAGAGAAGAAATCTAAATTGGTATGTCTTTAAAGTTCAGCATTTAAATAATATTTTTACGCCGTCGCAAATAATCCCGTCTGTTGATGTGAAAGTGAACCGTTAAAAAGAACGTTTTGATTTCCAACGATAATAACAACAGAAAGATAGTTGCCTCGTCGTACAAAATCTTTCTCCTGTCATTTCCACTGTGGGTGGTGTTGTCATACCTCAACCTGACAACAGACGAAACCGAGTCGGATGGTCGTCCGGGGCCGATCGATTTTTATTCTATCCTTTGAAGTTTTATTAAAGTCAGGTTAGTTGTTATTCTAATGCCATCTTTATCTAATGCCATAAACGGATGGACAAAATTAATGCACCACTCTTGAAAAGGGTAGCGACAGTTTTTTTTTCTCGGATGGATTCGTACTTAATTTCTTTAACACCACTTCTATTCCATGAATTTTAATTTTGACATACAATATCTTTTTTACGAGTATGAAAAGTCTAATGCTTTTTGTCGATCGGTCATTTCTCCTTTCATTTGAGGGTTGGGTGGGTAGAGACTGGATAGCGACAGTTTTTTTTCGGATGGATGCATATTTAATTTGTTTAACTCCACTTCTATTTGATGAATTTTAATTTTGACATATATCTTTTTTACGAGTATGAAAAGTCTAATGCTTTTTGTCGATCGGTCATTTCTCCTTTCATTTGAGGGTTGGGTGGGTAGAGACTGGATAGCGACAGTTTTTTTTCGGATGGATGCATATTTAATTTGTTTAACTCTACTTCTATTTGATGAATTTTAATTTTGACATATTTCTTTTTTACGAGTATTAAAATTCTAGTGCTTTTTGATCGGTCATTTTTCCTTTGATTTGAGGGTTGAGGGCTAGAGACTGATAGCGAGTTTTTTTTTCTCTCGCATGGATGCATGTTTAATTTGTTTAACTCAACTTCTATTCCATGAATTTTAATTTTGACATATAT
>NW_019392776.1:97335-128824 GCF_000648675.2 Cimex lectularius
TTAAACAATGTTTGTAAATCCCAGGCCCTGAAGATGATCTCAATAAAGATCGAAACGTTGGCACGATAAAGAAAATGTTTTTCTGAATCCTACATCACACCAGACCGCAACTCACGATTTCTGAACAATTATCGACTAACGGTCACTAATCACCACACATTAATAACAACCTAAAGATGTGATTAAATTTTTTTAAATATTTTTTTTTTACTTGCTTGCGACAATTATTTCTCTATTTTTCTTTTTGTTAACGAGGGTTTGCAACAGCAGAGGTTATATAAACCCTCAGGTTGCCGGTGTTTTTGAAAAAAGCCCATTAGTAAATATGTCGGCTTCGAATGCAGGGCCGCTGGTTTCGAACCCGGGACCTTTACCTTACAGTAATGAGCGCCGTATCTATGCCTAAACCGATCACCGACGCCCTCTTATTATTTCCCTATTATTGATGGTGTATTTGACAAAAGGAATCGTTTCAGTATGATCCTGAAAAATACAACTTTTCAAGAGAAGCGATTTTCTGATCGAGCTCGAATTTTTCCGGTGCCATGAAAACATTGCGCGCCGCTTCTTTTTTCATTAGGATGTTGGAAGTCTAGGAAAGTAGTTTTTGACACATAATACAAAATACGAGAATTAAGTAAGAGTATTCTTGATTTGCAACTTTAAAAAAATTATTTGAAACAATTCTAAAGCTGGGAATCTCGTAAGACTAGTTTAATTACAAGCAAAAAACGGTTGTTATTTAATAATGTTAAACCCCTTTGTAGGAGAAGAATTTCATTACTTACTGTTTTGCTGAAAATAGTAATATTTCCAGTTTAGCAAAAGACTTTTATCATTTCCAGTGGATGGATTGTTTCAGTGCAGGTGCCGATTACCTGCTGCTCGTCTGTATATCTAGGTCAAACCTGTACTGAACGTATTGAATGTGAATGAACTTCCATTCTCCTAGCTGTACCCCTGCACACTTGTTCCTGCCCTAGAACAACAAATTGATGCCACTAAACAAAATTAAATAGACCAAAGAAAATAAACAACAGTTGGGGCTTATTTGGCGTTATGTTCTCGTGTGAAAAACGACAGCTTGTTTTGTTTTTTGCCGTTGTGTTGCTTTTATTTTAAAGTTAACCCTATGGCTAAAAAAATAAAATAAAAAAAAACACGGCTCAGATATATAATATTAATAAACCGGGTGAAATATTCAAATTTAAAATTTACTATTTGGTCATAGCGGCCCATAAAATAAATAAAAAAAGAGCGAAGATGGATAAACAATACAACCTCTTTAGATACAAGGCGACGCTCCAGGGATCTATAATTCATAATGGATGAGAAACTTCTTTATATTCAGTTTTCTTTCTCAACTCTCCGTATCCCTCCTTTCTCATCAATCCTCTTTTCACAGATTTTCAATGCCCTGCGGAATCATGGAGGGCTCGCCATTTATGCCCGGCGTCACTCAGTTCAAAAAGCACGATCCGAGATGTTTCTGACCTTTTTTTTGCAAATCCACGCGCTTGAATGTATGCACAGCCGGATCTGTTTACTTCTTTCACGGCTCTCGAAAGTTTGGGAAATGGGACAATTTAACAAATGAAAATTACTCTATGAAAAGTCTTCTATTTTCCCCTAGAAGCACTAATCTAATACAGACTATATTAAACCAAATCTATCCAATGCCGACAGGAATTTTGCATCCTTCTACTTACTGTCGACTAATCACCGCACCGGTCCGCAGAAAATTGCGGATACAATCAATATATCTTCCCGATATATCAGGCGGTTGGATATATTTCCCTGCGTGATGTATGACCGGTCTAAAAAAATGTTTGCCAGGTCGTACATCATCGATTTTTTCCTGGAAAGCAATCTAAATGGCAAGCTGGGAAATAGTATGACAAATGGGACTCTTAAGCGTGGAACACACTTACCCGATGCAACGCTACCCGATGCAAAACCAAAGTCCATTTTTCCATAAGACTGTATTACCCCCGTGTACATCTGCCCGATGCCGCGCAACGCTACCCTACTCTACGCTCTGCGATCCCCACTGTCCAGATTTTCGTCGGGTCGCATCGAGTACAGTCGAAGACAAAAGAACCGCACACTCATATTTTTATTCAAACTACATGTATTATTGTCGTTATATTAATTACAACATACTTATTTTCATATATACCAAATTAACTGTGATTAAAAATTAATTAGTTTTTATTTAAAAAATTAATTTTAATGGTTTGGTAGAAAATTAATCAAAACACCGGAATACGATTTTTTGATATAATGAATTTAACTAACAATTTATTGTACTCGCTTCGGCGGTACATATACTAAAATTGGAACAATTTATTACACGGTTTTGCTCATAAAATTTAATTAACAATTTATTTCATAGTTTTGCTCGTAAAATTACACCATTTTGTAATGTCGGGTAGCATCAGAACAGGACACTCATATTTTTTGTAGTTTATTTCAAACTAAGTACATGTAATTTTGTCGTTATATTAATTACAACATGTTATTTTAATGTAAACCAAATTAAACGAGATCAAAAATGCAAAGGTTTTTATAAACATTGTTTAATTAAGATGGTTAGGAGTAACTTTATTTAAAACAATTAAGTTTAACAAACAATTTATTAGATAGTTGTGCTCATGAAATTTAACTAACAATTTCAACCTATATGCATTATTGTCGTTATATTAATTAAAACATACTTATTTTAATATAAACCAAATTAACCGCGATCGAAAATTCGTTAGTTTTTATTTGAAAAAAAATAATTTTAATGGTTTGGTAGAAAATTGATGAAAATACCATTTTTTGATATAATGTATTTAACTAACAATTTATGTTATGGTTTTGGTCATAGTCATTGAACTATTTTTATTTAAAGGTTTTGCTCATAAAATTACATCATTTAACCAAATTAACCGAGATCAAAAATTCATTACTTTTTTTAAAATTAATTTTAATGGTTGGGTAGAAAATTGATGAAAACACCGGAATACCATTTTTTGATATAATGTATTTAACTAACAATTACACGGTTTTGCTCATAAAATTTAATTAACAAATTATTTCATGTTTTTGCTCATACAATTACACCATTTTCGTCAAGTAGCTTCAGAGAGGACACTCATATTTTTTGTAGTTTATTTCAAAACTATGTACATGCAATTTTGTGGTTATATTAATTATAACGTTCTTATTTTAATGTAAACCAAATTAAACGAGATCAAAAAGTGAGTTTTATAAAAATATTTAATTATGATTGTTAGGCAGAAAATTGATCGAAACACTGGAATAACTTTATTTAAAACAATTAAATTTAACTAACAATTTATTTCATGCTTGTGTTCATAAAATTTAACAAAATTTTATTTAAATTTAAGAGGCATTGCGATTGTGATACCCGCTGTGTGACTGTATGTGTCGTGCGCTTTACGTCGCTCAGATGTGCATACCCTACAAAAACGTGACAAAGCGTCGGGTAGCATCGGGTAGCGTTGCATCGGGTAGCGTTGCATCGGGTAAGTATGTTCCCCGCTTTACCACAGTACGGTAAAACAATAAGCTCTAAACGGGTACTAGAACGGAAGAAGCTTCAGTCTGGTGGTTTATTTTCAGATTCTCCAAAGCATTCAGGCCTCAAATTCCAGTTTATATTGCACATAAATGGACATTACACAAGCAATATTCTTTGAACACTTATTACATACGTACACACTCATGCTACGATTTTAATCTAATCTACATTTGGCAGGTCTCAGAGTACAAATGACCCAAACTACCCAACCGTATAACTAACTGGGAGTCGGCTAGGTGAGAGTCACCTCGCCAACCACTCGTCATTCACGCCAATAAATACGTTCATTCTAAGTAACCTTTCTTTGATTGCAAGGCACCGTCCATTTTTATTGCGTTTCGCCACCCTATCACACTCCACTTAACGTAACTAACCTATGCTTTGGACAAGTGTGCGAAGTAGTCGATATTCCTCGGCAGACCCGTCCACTCATACTTAACCACTCACGCTAATGAATACATTCACACGTAAGCCATCGATTCGTTCGTTTTCTGTCCATACACGAAAGTGACTTTTTTTCTTTCTTTATATATATATTTTTTTTTCTTTTTTGAGAGAGAGAGAGAGAGAGAGAGAGAGAGAGAGAGAGAGAGAGCGAGTGAGGGAGGAAGAGAGAGATTAGAAGAAAATATACTTCAATATAGTTTAGATATATATGAAAACATAGGTGTTGATATTACTTAAAAGGCGAATTCATTTTTTAAAAAAATCCTAATTTCAAAGTGCGAAGAGAACTATGAATGACAAGATAGTTTTTTAATCCAAATGTTACGACGGTATTAAACAATTTGAATATGCATGTTAACTATCTTTTTTATACCAATGCGTGTCGGCCAAATTGTTCCACGTTCCGTGATTTGATGAGGTAAAACGCAACTTGTTGGCAGTCACGTCGCTATAACGTTTTATTGTTTATTTTATATGCCGTTTTTGAACGTGGTATTGAGAGTGATCTGCTGTTCGTTCGTTGTGATCTGCGCTGCAGTTTTGTTCTGCATGAATGCGTATGGCGGACAATGCAATCCAACTTCGTCTTTGTACAATAGGACGAAACAGTGCAGAGTAAAACCACATTATTATTATTTGTTAACTCGACTAGATCGCTTATTCCCAACAATATTGTGTAGCATTAATACCGTCTTTACTTATTTAAAAAGAAGATGAATCAATTCTATCCTGGAGTAAAGCCTTTGAATAATAAAAGAGCAAAATTTCGCACAATTCGTGTCGTAAAATGAATATATAAATAAAGATTATTAGGAGATCGTGAGATGCGGTCTGGTGTGACGTAGTTCTAGCAAAACATTTTCTTTTTCATGCCAATGTTTCGGTCTTTATTGAGATCATCTTCAGGGCCTGGGATTTACAAACATTGTTTAAATTTAACAAATACATGTAGGATGTAAACAAAAGTGAATTTATACAATGCAAAAAATATTTGTTAAATGTAAACATTGTTTGTAAATCCCAGGCCCTGAAGATGATCTCAATAAAAGATCGAAACGTTGGCACGATGAAGAAAATGTCTTTCTGAAACCTACATCACACCAGACCGCATCTCACGATATCTGAATAACTATCGATTAACGGTCACTGAGCTCTACACAATGCAAAAAATATTTTTTATATACAATCAAAGTATTTGTACTAACTCAAAGTGTTTGTTTTCTGTGTAGATGTGTCATGATTGAGTATCGTGTTGAGAGTGCCAGTGATTGATGTTTTATGTTTATATACGTTGGATTTTGAAGGGATGGAGAAGGAAGTAGGGACAGAAAAACATTTTTATATGAGGAGTCAGCTTTGAGGTGAAAGTTGCCTTCAATGGGAAAGAATGGGTAATTATTATAATTTCAAGGGGCTATGGTTGGAATCGAACTTCGGGGTCCAACGTCCAAACACTCGGCTACCGCGGTCCCTCGAAGTTATTCTTCATAAATTTTTTTTTACTCCCTTTATTATAGAATTTTCATGCGAAAAAATTCAAAACTACTCCCCAGTACTTAACCTATTTCGTAAAAAACTAAAGACTGTTGTTACGAACTGTGTTTTGAACAAGAGGTGATTTAAGATAGATTATCAGGAATAAAATTAGCATTACTTCGTCCGTGTACATTTCACGACACTTCAAAGCAAATAATATTGAACATGTGCATACCTTTTAAAATAGTTGTGATAAGGAGTATCCTAAATAGTCATCAAGCGTGTAATGCTTTTCGTCATGAAAAAGCAAGGAAATTGTGTCATTGTGTTTGCTAAAAGCTAAGAAAACATCCGCCTTGCTCCGAGGCTTTGTGTTTGGGCGTCGTGCATATTTAAATATCACGGTACCCATTCTATGGCAGGCTTGCAGCCAAACTGGGAATGCCTTTCTTTTTTTGGTTAAAGCACACAACTCCGTCTTGTATTACCTGGAAATACTAATGAAAAAATCTCTTGAGACGGAACTTAGGACTTTACTTCTTAAAAATCTTGCAGGAGAGAAATTTCGACTCGGTGGCAGAATGAATGCAGAGCGGCTCTAAAACAAAAATCGTAGCCTGTATCCTGGTGAAATTGATGGAATTATGGAGCTTTCGTATATGAATTTGTCACCATCAAAGAAACCGATTCCAAGAAAGCTGAACGATACGATCAAGGTGGGTGCAATTTACCTCTGGACGGAATTTTTGAATTACTTAAGAATGGTAATGTTGAAAATACCTAGACTGATTTGAAGACGACGATAGAGGTAATAGAATGCCGAGAAATGTATAAATAAATGTTCAGATGATGAAATAACAGACAGACCTGGATGATCACTAAAGTTTGAGGCGATAGCAGACCTCACTGCAATGTTTCATAATTTCTTTCAATTAATTAATCTTTTTATCTAAGGTTTTGGTTAAAATGAAAAAGTCAGCGTCACGAGCGGGATTCGAACCCAGGACCTTCGGCTAAATACGCCGCTCTCTACCACTTGAGCCATCGTGACTTCGATCCACTCGAATACCAGCTCCCCATCTCAACCTACAACCTTTCTAATTTTCCCTCCTTTGGCCATTTTTCAAATGTCGTGTAATCAGGATTCGATTTTCAGCAATTCATGAAGTGGCCACCACCAGCTATTAATGAAGTAATTACTTCTTTTCATTATTAATTCCGTATCTGGTCAGGGGTCATAATTGACCATATTAATTATTCCAATTAATTATTCTTTTTAGCTAAGGGTTTTGGTAGAGATAAAAATATGGCAAAAAGGGGGAAATTTCGAAGGGTTTTAGATTGAGAAGGGAAGTTAGTATCCGAGTAGATCGAAGTCACGATAGCTCAAGTGTTCACAGCAGCGTCGTATTGAGCGGAAGGTCGTGGGTTCGAATCCCGCCCATGACACTAATTTTTCATTTCAACAAAAACCTTACATAAAAAGATTAATTAATTGAAAGACGTTATTTGGTCAATCGGACCACGAAATATAATGGGTTTTTATAATTTAATAAATAATTTAATAAACGTTGGCATCTAGTATTTTTATTTTAATAGTTTTCCGAATCGTAACAGCTTTAATGATTAATATATCAAATATAAATTGAACGACTAGAGCAAAGAAAATCCAATCAACTATAATAATTCCAGAGTACAACATCTAACCGCATGGCACCTGAGGGCATGATCCGGATGAAGAGGGTCGTATTGACTGAGGAGAGGCCACTCTGACACGTGCATCTGCCGGTATGGCACAAATCCGGAAGGGTAGATACCCCCATATGCCCATAATAATAACCTTTCGAAAGTATTCATCGATCAGTACTGTTATCGTTAGTAGGGGTGGCAACGATATATCGATCTATTTCTACATATATCGAGTATATTTTTTATCGATATATTTGACTGTCAATACTTGAAATGTATCGATATATTCGTTTTTTATTTCGTATTTATTATTGGATAAATAATTTAAAAAATATCTCTATCAGTGGGTCAAATTGGATTAGAGACACCCGTCTGGTATGATACATCGATATATGTATATAATTTTAACTGCACCAAAACCGTGGTCCGTGGATAAATGTAACTTACCATTCTATCTTCCGCATGGGCATCGGCATCTATATCTACGTTTCGGCGCACAATTTTCAAATAAGTTTTTATGATGGCACCTTCCCCGGGGACAAAACAAACCAGTGTTGTTGGAATTATTTTAATGCACTGGCAAAAGGAATGCTCGAAAGTTTTAAAAGTCTTAATTTTCATAACTTAAATTTATTCTATTTTATATCTATCATATTTCGTGGTCCGATTAACAAACTAAAAGTGGCAATATTATTGCAATTTGCCGAATCAGATGCAAAACGCCATAAATATCGTAGAAAGAATGTATGATCAAAATAGGTTTAAATATCAAACCTAAAACACCAAATCTCATACCCCTATACAAGAAGAAGGAAGGTAAATCCAAAAGCACTTACTATAGAGCATGAATTCATAACTTCTTCAAAGAAAGTAAATACCTGGATTTTATACCAAAGTCTCAGGTTGAGGAGTCATATAACAAAAATACCACATAATGGAATGAATTCCAGGATAGTGTATTGGTTGCACAAAACGATCAGTGCCATGGCAATTATGGAATTATGGAAAAGTTTGGTGGCCAAAAACACTGCATAAGGTCCTAGAATAAAGACTGCTAAGTCTATGTAATGTCACCATAAAAGTGTTCGAAGAGGCATGCAGAAATGTGTTTCGTTTGGTAAGAAAAAACGTGTTTTCCATGGTGCAGTCTTAATAGGGGTAAAAGTATAACATATGTAATTGTAAGACCTAATGTTGAAAAGGTTATAATCCATATCTGATCCCCTCCTCAGAAAAAAGATGGCGGCTGTGTTGTGAGATCTAGACGGCACTGGTGAACAACAACTAAAAAGGCTATTCGCGGTTAAATTATGTCCAATCAGCAATATAGTGGATAAAACCTTTAATAATTGTATTAATGTCTACGATTTAAAGAAACTAATAAAAACTTTAAAAGCTTCAACAGTTATCTCAGATTTTAGGTTAAAATCTTTACTTGCCCAACTCCCCCCCTTACAAAATGGCGGTTACAATGTGTTATGAGGTTTAGATGGCTTTGGGAAAAACAACTAAGATGGATATAATTTTTTAGTCAGTGACACAGTGTATAAAAACTATAATAGTTGTATATGTATTGTGTATCAATTAACAAAGTATAATAATAATTACACAAACCGTCCAGGTTATTGTAGATATTGCAGGGCCAAAAATAAATTATTGTTAATCCATTATATTTCGTGGTCCGATTGACCAAATAATTTCTTTCAATTAATTAAGCTGTGAGTAGGACCATCATTTACAAAAAGTGATACTTATCTTTGTCACTATTTTTATTCGACGGAGGGGATTAATCGGCGGTTCGACTCTGGTCTGTCATAGTTTCCTCTATTTTAAAGGTGGATGGTTGAGTATGTAGATTTACAAAAAGAAGTTTCGATTATGTATGTTCTATTGGGTTGTCCTAAATGTAACGCAGGTTTTCATGTTTTCTTACCCCTCTATACAACTGTTTACGATTATTCTTTTGTACGTAACGTCAACACTTTTTAAGAGCTCATTAGATTTCGTGGTCTGATTGACCAAATAACATCGTTCAATTAATTAATCTTTAGGTAAGGTATTGGTTGAGTTGAAAAAGTCACTGTCACAATCGGGATTCGAACCCACGACCTTCGGCTAGATACGCCGCTACTCTACCACTTGAGCTCCACTCGGACACCAACTCCCCATCTCAACCTACCTTTCGAATTTTCCCTCCTTTTTGCCATTTTTCAAATGTCTAATCAGGATTCGGTTCTCGGCGACAAATGAAATGGCTACGGAGAGCTCTTAGTGAAGTACACTTCGTTTTGCTTATAACATTTTATTCAATTTCGTGGTCCGCTTGACCAAATAAATTCTTTTCAATTAATTAAGGCTTTGGTCGAGATAAAAAAGGAATTTAGTTGGGAAGTTGGTGTCCGAGTGGATCGAAGTCACGATAGCTCAAGTGGTAGAGCAGCGGCGTATTTAGCCGACGGTCGTGGGTTCGAATCCCGCTTGTGACACTGACTTTTTTATCTCAACCAAAACCTTAATTAATTGAAAAGAATTTATTTGGTCAAGCGGACCACGAAATTTAATAAAATATTATAAGCAAAATGGAGTGTACTTTCACTAAGACTCTCCGTGGCCATTTCATTTGTCGCCGAGAATCAAATTGATTACACGACATTTGAAAAATGGCAAAAAGGAGGGAAAATGCAAAAGGTGTGGTTGGGATGGGACGTTGATGTCCGATTGGATCGAGGTCACGATAGCTCAAGCGGTAGAGCAGCGGCGTATCAAGCCGAAGATCGTGGGTTCGAATCCCGCTCGTGCCATTTTTATCTCAACTGAAAACCTTAATTAATTTTATGTAAGGTATTGGTTGAAATGAAAAGTCAGTGTCACGAGCGAGATCTATTTTATAAGATTTCTTATTACTACTCAATAAGAATTATATAATAATTCATGACTATGAGTATATTTTTACCGTTACTAATATCATTCTTTTCTTACAGTTGGGCTAGCTCATATGGATATTATAAAATAGTCGTAATGTACCTAAAATTAAATATATCGATATATTTTTTCACGATATATCGATATACATATAGATTAAAGATTGCCACACTAATTATCAGATTGACTATAATCCGTGTTGATGGATTAAAATTTTACATTGTATTATATTGCTTTGAATTATTTTTATTGAAAAACTTTAACGAATAGAGATGAACTTGTATTGTTAGTTATTTGTTACCTAATCAACGTATTTTATCAATAATGTTAATTACAGTAGTAAAAGACTCTAATAAAAACGAAGTGTGTACTTAAAGGGCTTCCAACCCCTTGGGACGTTGGACGTTTCCTCTTCCCCTCGGTTAAATGGCAGGATATCCGATTCCCCGATAATTATCAAGAGGGGCAGACAAATAGTGGGAAACCCTTTCAGAAGGATTATCCAGGATTTACTTTTTAAAGGGAAAGCGACAGAGAGCCGTCCTGACTTGAGTCTGGCATTGAATAAATATATATTATTTATGCTATTCCCTTTTCATCGGCAGGGGGACCCGCGGAAATAAATCCGCTTTGAGCAATTATTAAAGGCCTGAAAGGAACGCGGTAAATTCAGCGTACAACTAGTAAATTTTTCTATCTTCTCCTATTTTTTTTTTTTGTAACTAAAATTTACTAAATGCGACATTTTAGATAATTGGTTTTGATAGTCCGCGAACTTACTATTTTCCCTTTTAGTTTTCTCAAAAATATTTATATAAACACTAACAAATTATAATACATTGTATATTACAATACATCTACAGAATCTATAGTAGAAAAGTAAATAGCTAACGATTTAAAAGAATTGACAATACAAGCAAAAACATCAACTCAACAAAATATATTGTAGTATTTTACAAATAGAGGTAAATCCGTTACCCAGGTTGGATTTACCGATGTTGTGAAAGGGTTGAATTGAATCGACGACGAAGTTTTAAATTTGAATTAGCTTATCGATGCTGAAGCAACCGTAAACTTCTCCCAATACTTGAAAGCTCGAAGTAAGTAACTAAGTATCTCACCGAAAGGCTACAGAAAAGAAGTCAAATTAATACATCATAACAATTTGAAAGAAATCTGTTCTTTGATGGAGCTTTCGGACATTACATCCCCCTTCAGGACGTTAAAATTATTACTTTACAAGGTTGACAAATATGAACATTTAATTACAAGTAAGANAAATATATATTTCCATTGTATAAATTCACTTTTCCACATCCAAAATGTAATTGTTATATGTAAACAATGTTTGTAAATCCCAGGCCCTGAAGATGATTTCAATAAAGATCGAAACGTTGGCACGATAAAGAAAATGTTTTTCTGAAACCTACATCACACAAGACCGCATGTCACGATTTCTAAATAAATATCGATTAACGGTCACTAATCACCACACACACACACACATTATATATATTTAAAATAATTATACACCCCTTTAAGTAGGCCACGAGGCATCTCCTTTTCGGCTGGGATTATAGGGGTGGTTTTTATTGGATGTGTTTTGGAATTATTTTTTGCATGTAGGGTGTTTGGAGGCCGTTGTGAAGGGCGTTGTTGGGGACATAGTAAGGAGCATTGTCTAGATTCCGAGGATTTTGGATTGGAAGGATAGTATTCGTTGCATGTTGGAAGGCTGTGTAGTCGGCAAGGAAGGTGGAGGGTAAAGTTGGGTTATGCACTGTAGAGGAGATAAAGGATCGGTCAAAGTACTCCGCCCTGGGGTACTCCCGCTCCCAGAGGATAATGGAATACGGTCGATCCTTGGCGGACTCTGAAGAACATTAATTTATAATATTCAAATTGATATGGTTTCAGGAAGATGATACGAATAATTTAATTAACATGCTTTCGACGGTTTTTAATTAGGTTGGTATCGATATGATCAAAGTTTATTAGTTATTAGCCTCGTCAGCTTATTATCCGTTTAATTTCACGGTCTGTCATCTGTTTGAGAATAAAGTAGAGGATATTAAAACTGAAGTTGGTCTTTAGGAAGAAAAGACATTTTTTTTAAAATAAATAATAAACTCTTTTATGCCTGAAATTAAACATTTCAAAGGCTTATTTAACCGACTGGACTTAAGTGCTTAAATCAAAGTTTGTGGAGGGGCAAAGTTTGTCAGAGTAGATGACGTTTTCACGTCGTTCAGCGCTCTCCTCGAAACGTTCCACTAAAATTGCTGCTCAAATAAGGACCAAGAAAAAAAAGTGACGAATAGCAGTTTATAAACATTCAAAGAAGCACTGTGGTTTCACTTAAGGTTTTCTTCCATCTTTTATGAATTGCCTCCGGATCTTGCTAACTTCGGCCAGTGTTCCGGAGGCGCAGGCCAGAAAGTTTGCCGGGAAGTTTCCCCCAACTCCGGGCGAACGGTAAATCTCAATTTAAAATTCAGACCAGGTCAAAATTGGGACAGTCGACAAAAGCCGTAGATGGTCGAAATATGGACAATTCCCGGGGACGCAATTTTATGTTGTAGAAATCTTAAACAATGATTGTGTAAAGAGGCACGATGTACACGATTTGTACAGGGACGTCACTGTACAAATCATACTTACCATCTGTAGGTTCATGATTTCCTATCGTTTGGCAGCTGAGAACGAGGAGCAGCTCAGAACAGAAAGTTAGACCAAAATGAACAAATTACAGGTTCATCAAGCTTCAGACCCCGTGATGTAATCTTGGCCAAAACAATTTACCGGAAGTGACCAAAATGAACAAATTACAGGTTCATCAAGCTTCAGACCCCATGATGGAATCTTGGCCAACACAATTAACCGGAAGTGACCAAAATGACCAAATTACAGGTTCATCAAGCTTCAGACCCCATGATGGANTCTCTCTCTCTCTCTCTCTCTCTCTCTCTCTCTCTCTCTCTCTCTCTCTCTCTCTATCCCTATAACTCTATCTCTGCTTTTGGTACAACCCTTCTCAATATAGGTTCCTCCTATGAAGAACTCTGTTATTAGGAGCAGTCATAAAATCCTTCTTATCCCCATTAAACCCGTATTAGACCTCTCAACCCTTGAGGGTGAAATCTTGAAATCAATATTACAAAGTATGCAATTAGCATTTGTTAAGAGGATTGTAATGAAATAACAATTCTATGGTCAACACCATACGGTACATAAACTGTTGCTGGCATACTTTTGAATCCTCGAAAAAGAACAGTAACAGAATAGTAAGCTTGCCCTTCCGGTAAGACCAGTGAGACTTGGTCAAATAGTAGTTTTTCCCCCAGGCATATGGAGTGCGTCCATCTACAGACAAATTTATACAGCTCCTCTTTCATCTGCTATAAGTATACCTGATTAGAAGGCTCCTTTTAGAATGATGAATTTATAAGCAAATTGGAAATTGTAATTGTGAGAGACTAAGGTTAAAATATGTTTAAATATTTTATAGTATGATGTCTATTTTGTACATAAATACACTCCAATTCATGAAACGCATGCGGTTTAAACTATAAACGAAACATTGATCGTTCGAGATGAAAAGTGAATGTGATTATTAGAGAATTATTCCATATTATATTTTAACTTGCGTTGGCGGATGTTGAATTTTCTTGGAAAAGTGGGTAACCATCCCCACGTGTATTAATGTCATGATTCAACTCGAGTTATTGAAGCACAGTTTTCAATTATCAAATTGTTTTCTGTTAATTAAAATTCAAACGAAGAAAACGGAGTTTTCGATTAAAGTTGTTAGAGGAAATTCTGACCCCCCGCTCAACATACATTATTCTTCTTCCATTCTTCCAGGCTGAACTGGCCCATTCCCCATTGCAAGAATTTAAAATTTCATACTTTCCATGTAGGCAGCCCTTCTCAACATCCATGAAGTACCCTGCTCGAATGAAAACCCATCAAAATTTCAAGACGCTATGCGAATTTTGAGATTTTTTCAAACTTGTGTATTAAATAGCCATTGTTAAAATCGTGTTGACAAATTAGAACGAGGGATGTTCTTGTGTTTCATTGGATAACCGATTAATTTAATAATAAACAAAGGTCGGTGTATTAATATATGCCGTGCTGTAGCTTCCTTTGCCAGAGCTGCTCAATCTTACGTACATAATTAAAATGGATAACCGAACGTTGACTTACTCCATGGGTTGTAATAATCCTCTTATGAATTTACCACCGAGAGACGAAATTAATACACTTATTTTGAGTATCGGCTGGATTTTACTGAACTCTCGACTAGTCACCAAATTAACAGCTTAGTTTAATTTAATGCACTTTTTGCACACTGATCAAATAACCGGAATAACTTTATTTAAAACAATTAAATTTAACTAACAATTTATTATATGGTTGTGCTCATAAAATTTAATTATCAATTTACTACATGGTTCTGCTCAAAATAATGCATTAAGAACATAAGAGGCGTTGCTATTGCGATACTGATTTGTGATACACGCTATGTGACTGTACGTGGCGTACGCTTGACGTCGAATAGATGTGCACACCCTACCAAAACGTGACAAGGGTTCGGGTAGCATCGGGTAGCGTCGAATAGCGTTGAACCGGGTAAGAGAATTCCCGGTGTTATTCTGTCCATGTACATGTCGTCCAACCAATAGTTATGTTTTTTGGGGTGTGATAAAAATAAGCTTCAGTTTCAGCTGCCTTATGGCTAGCAATGGATACAATAAGGAAATTGTAGGTAACATTGCCAAGAAAATGAAGAAGAAATTGATTCCAAAATATTACAAAGGCATTAAACGTAAGAAAGGAGGAGAACAAATAATATAAAAATATATACCTCGATAAACACGTGATGATGATAGTTAAGGCACTAAGCCATCTTAGGAGGCCAACTTTTTTTAAAATTTAGTCAACCTTTCCCTTCCTTAAGTATATGCGAAAGATGTGCCATGTTGTCTCTGTCTCCTCTATGCATAGTCGACATTGGTTACCTGTTGATTGTTTCATTATTTAAGGAGCAATTATACCGGATCATTTCCTAGAATAGGACAGAAATATATCAAACATGTTGAGAGGGTATATTAGTCTTGGATGATAGTTCTTTGTGGGTCAGGGTTTTGGGGTTGAAGCATCAACCCCGTACCTGTAAGAAGTTTAACTTCCTCCCGTTTTAAACCTCTTAAGCCATGTTTCGTTAGCTGATCTATGAGATTGTCGACAAAAGATAAAGGTCCGTGATATTGCTCTACTTACACAGCAGTAGATTAACTAATTAATTTTTAACATTTAACAAATTACGACCGGTGATTATATATTAAATAAACTGAAAAAATTATCATCGGGTGTGTTCCCAGCTTAAAGCCAGGAACACACTTACCCGATGCTACGCCATGCGACACTACCCGATGCTACCCGACGCAAATCCAAACTCCTATTTTCCATAAAGTTTGTCGTGCGATAAAAATTCGGCCGATATGATATCGTGGTATCAATACGTTCACACTGGCCGACAAAAGTCGTGTCGTCCGAAAAATTTTCTCTTTTCGTTTTTTTCCCGTTTTTCTCCTTTCCATCCAATAAGAGAAAATCTTCTTTCAACGTCACGGAAACTTCGCCCCAGCCTATTTTCGTGGCATTCCTTATATATTTCTTTAATTTATCCCATAAGACTGGTCTCTGTTGAATGAGAGATATGATTTCTGTGTCAATTTCTAGATCCATGATGCCTGTAAATAATGAAATAATTACTTCAAAACGCTAAACAACATAAAATTATGTTTGTAGTAATCGAAATAAATAAACGAACTTGGTGCTTTGTTGGACGACAGGCGAATAAAGCCAGAAACACACCCGATACTACGCTATGCGACGCTACCCGATGCTACCCGACGCAAATCCAAACACCGATTTTCCATAAGGTTGCATTACCCCCGTGCACATCTACCCGATGCTACCCGACGCAAATCCAAACTCCGATTTTCCATAAGGTTGCATTACCCCCGTGCACATCTACCCGATGCTATGCCACGCTAACCTACCCGACGCTCTGTGATCCCCACTGTCCAGATTTCGTCGGGTCGCATCGAGTGCAGTCGAAGACAAAAGAACCGGACACTCATATTTTTATTTCAAACTACATGTATTNTTTCCATAAGGTTGCATTACCCCCGTGCACATCTACCCGATGCCACGCAACGCTACCCTACTCTACGCTATGCGATCCCCACTTTCCAGATTTTCGTCGGGTAGCATCGAGTACAGTCGAAGACAAAAGAACCGGACACTCATATTTTTATTCAAACTACATGTATTATTGTCGTTATATTAATTACAACTTATTTTAACCTAAACCAAATTAACCGAGATCAAAAATTAATTAGTTTTTATTTTAAAAAATTCATTTTATTGGTTTGGTAGAAAATTAATCAAAACACCGGAATATGATTTTCTAATGAATTTTACTAACAATTTATTGTACTCGCTTCGGCGGTACATATACTAAAATTGGAACAATTTATTACACGGTTTTGCTCATAAAATTTAATTAACATTTTATTTCATAGTTTTGCTCGTAAAATTACACCACTTTCGTCGGGTAGCATCATAACGGTACACTCATATTTTTTGTAGTTTATTTCAAACATAAACAGTACATTTAATTTTGTCGTTATATTAATTACAACATGTTATTTTAATGTAAACAAAATTAAACGAGATCAAAAATGCATTCGTTTTTATAAACATTGTTTAATTATGATGGTTAGGAGTAACTTTATTTAAAACAATTAAGTTTAACAAACAATTTATTAGATGGTTGTGCTCATAAAATTTAACCAACAATTTATAACAAAGTTTTGCTCAAAATAGTGCATTAAGAACAAAAGATGCGTTGCGATTGTGATAGTGATTATTGTGATAAACGCTGTGGACTGTACGCGACGTGTCTTGCGTCGGATAGATGTGTACAACCCACCAAAACGTGGCTAGGCGTCGGGTAGCGTCGCATGGCGTAGCATCGGGTAAGTGTGTTCCCGGCTTTAGGCGTTGACACGGCGCTCATCACTATAATGTAAAGGGCCCGGGTTCGAATCCAATGCTTACGAATGGGCTTTTCAAAAACGCCGGCACCCCGAGGGTTCATATAACCTCGTAGTTGAAATACCCTCGTTAAAATATATATATGAAAATATTTAAAAAAAAACGTGATGCAATTGTTTGTGCATACATTCTTAAGATCAAGTTATTTATTCGAAGTTTCACTACTTCAACGCCTGACCCCTTTACTATTTTGTCACGGTTTAACACTGATTCCAAACATACAATTTTATTTAAAAATGTATTTAGTGTAGAGCAAGGATCTTTCTTGATAAAAATAAAATCTTACAACGCTTTACAAAAGAATTTATTCAAGAATTCACTTTTGTGTTAAGTGAACTCACAATTTCATCATTGTTATTTATAGGGAGATTTGAATAAATCTAACCGATCAATCTACCGTTTCGTCGAAGGACCTGGCCGAACTTAGACGCGTAATTAAAGCGGACAAGCTAAGCAGGGCTCAAACCGGCTAAACTTTAATAATCCTCTTATGAATACACATAGCTTAACGCCGAGATAGCTAGTATTGACGCGCAGACATTATCTTCCACACGCCTAACTAAACCGCCCGTCGGTCGGTAAGAGAGAGAGAGAGAGAGAAAGAGAGATAACATTGAGAGAAAATTGACACTTGACTCACAACGGCTTCCATGGCAAAGTACTCATTCCCTCAGAATGTAGGACGCGTCCTTTGCCAAGTGCCCATCATGAACTTCCAGATAATCTTTTGTTTTCTTCCCCTATTTGCTGAATGCAAACGAGACAAAAAAAACCGGGGTTTTAAAATATCGGTGAGGTTACGACAAAAACCTTACATCACAAATTATCTTTTTGTTCTACCATGAAAGAACGTAAACCTGCTAGTTGTCTCAACTGTTAGTTCTAAATCAACACAAAATTTTACTTATAAAATTCATTTAATATTGAAAAAGTCACTACACCCTGTCAAATAAATTTCTGTAGGATTCCTGTCAGAAAAAAAACAAGCAGCACAGATTACATACACGCACAATTGAATAATAATCATTAACTGGCAAATTCCGATTCTATTTTTCCACTTGTCAAAATTTCAGTCTCAACTATGTAATTGAGTAATGACTTGGAAATTGAGTCATTGTCGAGGAGCATAAAAAGATTTTTCATTTCTAGTTTGAGCTGCAAAACAAACCGAGGCCGATATCGTTTAAAAATTAACAATAATTTATTTTTGTCCCGTACGACATCTACAATAACCTGGAAGGTTCGTGTAATTATTATTATACTTTATTAATTGATACACCAATACATATACCGCTATTGTAGTTTTTATATACTGTGTCACTGACTAAAAAATTATATCCATCTTAGTTGTTTTTCCCAATGCCATCTAAACCTCACAACACATTGCAACCGCCATTTTGTTAAGGGGGGGAGTTGGGCAAGTAAAGATTTTAACCTAAAATCCGAGATGACTGTTGAAGCGTATATACTCTTAAAGTTTTTATTAGTTTCTTTAAATCGTACACATGAATACAATTATTAAAGGTTTTATCCACACATGGCTGATTGGAATAATTTAGCCGCGTGTAGCCTTTTTAGTTGACATTCACCAGTGCCGTCTAGATCTCACAACACAGCTGTCATATTTTTTTGTGTGGAGGGGATCAGATAAGGATTCTAACCTTTTCTCCATTACGAATTACAATTATGGTATATTTTTACCCCTATTAAGACTGCACCATGAAAATACGTTTTTTCCTACCAAACAAAACACATTTCGCCATGCCTCTTCGAACACTTTTATGGTGACATTACATAGACTTTGCAGTCTGTATTTTAGGACCTTATGCAGTGCTTTTGGCCACCAAACGTTTCTATAATTCCATAATTGGCCATGGTACTGATCGTTTTGTGCAACCAATACACTATCCTTGTGGTATTTTGGTTATATGACTCCTCACCCTGAGACTTTGGTAGTATAAAATCCAGGTATTACTTTCTTTGAAGAAGTTATGGATTCATGCTTTATAGTGGGTGCTTTTGGTTTGCTTCCTTCTTCTTGTGTAGGGGTATGAGATTTGGTTTCTTAGGGTTGATATTGAAACCCATTTTGAACATAACATCTTTCTACGATATTTTGTGGCGTTGTGCATCTGATTCGGCAAGTCGTCATAATATTGCCACTTTAAGTTTATTACCAGATCATCTAGGTTGCTGCTATGCTGCCTGACTGATCCATCCACCTTTCATTTTCTTCTTTAACAACTTTGTGCATAAAGTTGGAGTGCATGTTACTCAGCTTGAGATGTTTGGAACCAATCCAATGTGATAGGGTGAAAGAAGGCCCTTTTATCCCTACAGCTACTTCTTGTTCTATCTTTGATGCATTTGTAAACCATATTAAGGCCACTTTCTGAAACTTGCCTTTTATGAATGACCACTTACAGTGGCCTGCCAAAGTTGAGTTTCCCTCTCATTTTGCCAACTACCTTCATAGCCATACCATTTATTTTAATTATCTCTGAAATTTTATGATGGTTTCTCTTTAGATCTGGTTTTGTTTTCTTGTTGTGTTGGTATTAATAAGTCAATTTGAAAGAGTTAAGCCGATCATAATCACTTTGCAACAACAGTTTCTTCTCAATCGTAGTTTACTTTGGCATTTCAGTTTTTCTTCTTTCTGCCTTTTGGAGTAAAAGAATGTAGGATTTTTAACACAGCTCAACCGCATAGAATGAGAAAAAGGAAGTTCTCGGCCGTTTCTCATGTCATCGGGTTCAGTAGCTGGGGATGTAACGTAAACTTGGGCAAAAGACAATCGTACGTACTGGGAAAATGATACGACGTTTGAGCACGTTGTCACATAAAGGTCTTTCTACATCACTTGACGAATGCGAGTTTCCAAAACTATCAATGTAATCGATATTTTAAGGTACGTAGCGTCTAGATATTTTCTACTAAGTTTTGAAGATTTGATTTTTGTTTCAGAAATTAGCATCATCAGCATAACTCCATTCACATGGATAGAGTTAGAATTCCGTACACGTTATTGCAGAATATATGCTGTATAATGAAAAAAAACATTCCAACTGAATCACCCCTCGATATTGAGTCAGGTTAACGGCGTTATGGACGTCCTTCGACGATTCCGGCTCGTTGGTCCCCATGGAATGTCAAAATTGTGTAAACTTAACCCCAGGGTGAGGAGGGTCTCAATCAATACAAGGTCTAACTGTGGAGCGACCCCTATCCCGACTTCTCATTGGTGCCATTAAATGATATCCCACTGTCGCCACACCGTTCATTCGACTCGGCGTCTTTTTGATGTTATTTCTTCAAAAGAGGCCCCCCGACTCGGATTGAAGGAGTGCCGAGCACTCTCGACAAAAGGGAGAACATGCAATCCATGATGCTTTTATACTATTAATTCAACATGACTTTGGAGTGTGCAGCTCTGGTTAACTTTGCACACGAAACAAATATCACTACTTTTTTAAACATTTATTTATAAAACATTAACATATTTCCGATTAACTATTATTAGAATTTTCACATTTAACATGCGTATGATATTTAATTTTCAATATTATTCGTGGTGTGACTCAAATCCAAGGCGGGGAGTGCCCCCAGGGCTCTCATTTAAGTCCATTGTTGTTTCACCCTTTAATTACCGACTTTCTCCCTTGTAACATAAACATTTGGCTCTCAGCCATGTTATATCACGTAATTACAAATAATGAACGACACAACACTTCAAACTACTTTTCATCCTTTTATTGATTGTTGCACAAATAATGGTCTAAAGCATAAATTTAATAAATTATTTGCTTGGAACAATAATAAAATCAATATCCCTAATTTAAAAGCACATTCATATTCAATGTCAGCTCTCTCAACACTCCAAATCCACTTCTTATCTAACGTCAAACTAATTTTTTTTTTTTTTTCATTTTGAGAGAATATGTGCGTGTGTTGTGTTCCTCGTATCTTTCTGTCGGTCTCTGTATCTATTTTTTATATTCTATCTATTATTTAATTAATTATTATTGCTCGTTAATATAAGAACTTTCAAATTTTGCTGGTTAAAATAAAATTAAATTAAAATAATTTCAATTCTCTTTCTCATTATCTTTTTAAAAAAAGCTTTTTTCAGCTGTCTCTCTTTCTCTCTTTTACTTTCTTTATGCCTCTTTTTCTCTCTCTATCTCTATTTCTCTCTCTGTCTCTCTCTCTCCTTCTTCACCTTCACGCTTTCTCTCTTTCTTTCACTCTCTGTATTTTTCTCCATCTCTACCCTCTCTCTTCCTCTGCCATTCTCTCTACTCTCTTCCTTTCCTTATTTCTTACTCTTGTTTTACTTCACCTCTTCACCCATCCTATTTTGCTCTTCTGTTTCTGTTGCTCTTTCTGTCTCTCTTTAGTTCACTCTCTCTCTCTTTTTCGTTCTCTCTATTTCTCTCACTCCCTACTCTCTTTCTCTCTCCCTATGTCTTCTCTCTCCTCTTTTTCTTTCGCTTATTTCTCCCTCTCGTTTTAGTTCACTCTTCCTCTTCACCCTTTCTCTTTTTCTCTTCAGTCGCTCTCTCTATCTNTCTCAGATTTCGGCAAACATATTTTCCGCATTTTGTTTAAAATAACAACTTTTTACGACCGCAATAATTCAAGGTATTACAGTGACTGCAGAATTTTTTACAACTAGTACAAGGATGATATACAATGACGAATGTCATTGGGGTGGGTCTGTATAGTTCGCAAGCAGAAATTAATGTAAAACAGGGAACATTACGTTGGCGCTTCAAATGTCTATTTTTTGGGAAAATATAAAATGTGCAAATTATTTATTCGTCTGAACTACATGTCACTCCCGTGCTATGCATTTTTGACACCACAAAGTCAGGAAATGTGTATTATGTCATTTTTATATTAGGAAAATAACGTTAGCTTCCTGCATTTCCTGTGACACAGGTTGTTGGAAAAACCGGTTGTTCTGAAAATCGGTAGCTACCCCTTTCAACTTCTCTCTGATAAATTGAATTGTATTGACGAGTTAAACTTTGTTCTCCGTTTCCCGTAAATGAGATCGTTTTTAAACTTTCGTGAGTGTGACATTCTCATGAAGCCGGCGAAGTGCTGGCAAACGATAAAATAACTTCTCAGAGTCGATTGACATTTGTAACCGAAACTTGAGGCGCCGACTTCCCCTCTGTCGGAAAAAAGTACGACCAACTTCCACGTTTGATTTATTGAGGGTGAAATATTTAATTGAATGCCGCCCTACTTTTCCAAGAATCAAAGTCGACTACTAGGGTAAACGTTGGAAATCCTTAGCTGTTGAAATGTATCTCTACGAAAACAAAGTGATCTCGCTTCTTTTACACTGGCTAGACAAATGGGGTCGCGTTTAAATTAAATCTTACAAGTGTAAATAAACAAGACATTTGCACCCATTACATAAAAACATAAAATCCATTTCAATTTGGTGCTAAATGCTTATGTACTCTGAATATGTTTACAAATTAAGCGAAATTAAATTCACTAGTTTCGTGGTCCGCTTGACCAATTAAGGTTTTTAGTTGAGATAAAAAAGTCAATGGCACGAGCGGGATTCGAACCCACGATCTTCGGCTAGATACGCCGCTGCTNTAATTGGTCAAGCGGACCACGAAATTAGTGAATTTAAACTCGAATTAATGTTAAGCATAATTTAACACCCTTGAATAGGAATTTTCATAAGCATCCAAACTAGGCAATTTTAGACCAGATTAGCTGGGGGAAATTTTATTTTAATCAACTTAATAATTCATAACTTCCCACAACCACACCTTTTGAATTTTCCCTCCTTTTTGCCATTTTCCAATCAAGTTGATTTGAAGCTTAAAAGAAGAAAGGGTAAATTGAAGTTAAAAAGGGTTAATTTGAAATTAAAAGGGTTAATTTTCAGTTTAAACGGGTTAATTTGTAGTTAAAACGGCTTAATTTAAAATTAAATATGGTAAATTGACTGGAGTAAAATGAAAGGTTAAAAGTTAAAGCTAAAATTGGAAATTTAAAAAGTCATTTGAAGTTAACAAAGCGTAAATTTCAAATTTAAAAAAAGTTAAGTTGTAGTTTCAAAAGTTAATTTCAACTTAAAAGGGTTAATTTGAAGTGAAAAAGTATTAATTCTAATTTAAAAAGCCTTAATTTGGCGGGTAAAAGCTATAAAATACCACATGAATCTCACTCTTTAAAAGATCAATTAATTAATCTTTATGTAACGTATTGGTTGAGAGAAAAAAGTGAGCGTCACGAGCGGGATTCGAACCCACGACCTTCCAAACGCCGCTGCTCTACCACTCGAGCTACCGTGACCTCGATCCACTCTGACACCTTCCCATCTCAACCCCACCTTTTGAATTTTCCCTCGTTTTTGTCATTTTTTATCTCAACTAAAAACCTTAATTAATTGTAATTTATTGTTATTGCTCATCACACTGCCAATTGTACCAATTTTCATACAGAAAGCAATTTTTTTTTATTTGCCACAAAAATTAAATGTGATCCAGATACTTGAGGATCTATAGGAAATTTAATGCTGAACAAAAAAGTTCCCATAAACATAGGTCCTCAAATGAAGTGTTCTATGAGAAAAACGCAAAAACCTCTAAAAACCATGTTTTTTCAGGAATTACTCCCCAACGGCTCTATGTCTCAAAATACGTATCGAAAAATATTTATAAGTGCATTAAATTTTGAGTAGAATGAGACCGACCCACGTTTTTTATCTTATTCCGTTGCTGAGATATAATTTTTTAATATAATAACTGCTTTTTCCGAGAAAAAAAAAACATTTTTGACCGTTTTTTCAGGATTAATTTTTTTCTTCCTTCTTTCAAGGGAGTTACAATACTAATAGGTCAAAAACTTGAAAAATTGGTCAAAAATCGTGGCACCAGTGTCTATGAGGTGGCGTTGGTTTCATTTTACGTTTAATTTGATTTCCTACAATGTTTATTTCGAAGTGTTAAAACTGAAAAAACGTTTAAAAAATGTTGTTTCTTCTCGATAAAAAACCGGTTATTTGATCAAAAAATCGTATCACGCCAACGGATTAATATAAAAACATGCGGTTGGTCTCATTCTCCTCAAAATTAAGTGTTCCAATACGTTTTGTTCGATACGTATTTTGAGACATGGAGCCATGTGGGAGTAATTCTCGATAAAAGCTCTAAAAAAACTACGGTTTTACAGGTTTCTGCATTTTTCTCATATTTTCATTTTCTGCTTCATCCGAGGACAAATGTTTATAGGAATTTTTTTGTTCAGCACGAAATTTCCTACAAATCCTCAAAGTATCTTCCTTTCGTTTGGGCCCACCCCGTGTATTCAAATTTTGCACCGAACTTCCGATACCCTTTTCTCCAGAACATCTTATTGAAACAATTTTTTAAATATTTTTTACAGTAAATATAGGCAAAAAAATCCCCATGCGTGGATAATTAAATTGTTTTAGATAAAACGATGTGTAATTTTTTGTCACAAATCCAGGCTGTGGCCAACCATTAATGATTCGCTATTTTTAAAAACTTTGGTAGCTACGAANTTCCCTACGGAGTGGAATTTATCCCCCGGACACACGCAATGGAAAGAGTTTTATAAGATCAAACCAGCTGAATCGAAATGGCTATTCTCTATCTCAAGGAAGGGAATTAGGAGGCTGATAGGTATTCTGACGGGCCACTGCCCACTGAGAAGACACCTCTTCGTAATGGGTATCCTACCAGATCCCTTTTGCCGCTTCTGCGAAATAAAAGAAGAAACGGCAAAGCACTACCTCGCAGAATGTGATAGGTATGATAGGTCTAGATATGAAATCTTTGAACGAGAGGACATCACCAAATTACTCCCCGAGATAAAATGATCCAAAATCTTGGGGTTTGTGAACAAGTCCAAGAGGTTTATGCTGGACACGTGAGACGACCAAGTCCCGGACCTTTTAGGGATGGGGTACCAGTCTACCCAGGCATTTAACCCCTCGGGTCTTGGTCGCCCACCTTGCATAATATATATATGGTAAAAAAGGAAGCAGGGTTTGTGCTTCCCCGGCACTGCAACCTTTTGGCTTATTGTATCTTCCTATTTCCTTAGTTCAGTGCAATAGAATCAATCCTTCTTCTTAGAAGTATCAGGTCATTGACTGTCGCTGCTGCAATCTGATTCGCTAAGATTTTTCCGTACGTTAGGTTAAATCTCCATTGAGCCGTTGCTTCGCATTCGAAGATGATATGAGTGGCTGTTTCCTCCTCCTCATTTCATAATCTACAAATGGGATCATCGTTGTATATGCCCATGTTGTGTAGATTTTATCTCAGATGACAGTGACCGGTTAGTAGTCCTACCACTCCTCTGAGTTTGGCCCTTTCCAATTTCAGCATTTACCAGTCTTGGTGACGGTTGTTTCATCATAAGTTACAGTGTCTAGCGCTGCTAGAGTTTATCCACTTCTCCTTTTGTTTTGTTTGGATCCATTCTGCGATGGAGAATTCTATTTGTTTTTGTTATCTCACGTATAGGTTCGGGGCCTATGTTTGGTCTTGGAGATCCTCCTCTGGCCAGTTTGTCTGCTTCCTCGTTACCCAAAATTCCCCTGTGCCCTGGCACCCAAGATATCATCAAGTTGTTGTGTTTCCCCAGGTTTTGGAGATCTTGGATGCATTCACTGACTAATTTTGATGTGAACTATATAAGTACCTTAATTTTATGTTTGATTTTGTCAATGTCTTATTTATGACGTGGTTTAACATTTCTTTATGGTGTGATCTCCTCCTCTCTACTCTGGACGATCCTGGACTTAGGCAAGGTGAATTTATTATTACACCGTGGGCTCCTGCGGTTTAAACTAGAATTTTGTCATGAGATTAAAATGCAGACGACCCAAAATCCAGTCGAAATCCGTGGATAATTGCCTCGCCGATAAAATGAAGAAAGGGTTTGGAATTTAGTTAAGAGGATTTACACACAAAAAAAAAATGAGGCGATAATGTAGAGGTCACTTAGCACTGGTTAAATTATAGAACCTTTGCAGTAGCGAATTCTCGTAAAAAACATAACATAGTATGATTTCAGCAGGAAATAAACGAATTTAAAAGTAAGAGTATACTCAGCCAAAAACTGCTTTAAAAAATGCAGGCGCAGGTAACGGCTGTAATAAAAGTAGTTATATTTCCCATAAACCATAAAGCCTCCACTGAGTTTTATTTTCCTGTTTTAATGGCCGTCGTTTAACAACAGCATAAAAGAAGATAAATTGTCAGATCCATTATATTTTAACTCTCCGCTGTGGCAACAACAACGTTGCACCAATACGTTATTACGTTGAAAATCGTATCAGTAATATCAGCAATAAGCCAAATCGGGGAGATATTTTCAGGCGACCACTTACTTGTAAGGGTTACATTTTTAAACATGTTTCTTACTCTTCAGAACCGGCAGGAGGAAAATACGGACGGCCGCAAAAACTTTTTCCTACCTTTGATCCAGATACCGATTATCCCTGAAAGGAAACACGGAATCGAAAGCTTTTACCCGCTTTTGTGGCACGGAATGACCCGACTTGAGTTAAAAGCCCAGTCGGTATTCCAGGGGGTCGGTTAACGTAAATAAATAAAACAAACGAAAACTCCCGCTGGACGAATTCCCTTTGCCACCTGGAAACGGGCAGTTGGCATATTTTGATTTTTTTCCGATCGATATGTTCCGTCCTGAGGAAGCTGGGGTCCGCCGATTCCGAATTCCCGCAGAATCCAATATAAAGCCTGGATTCTATAATTCAGTGGCACTTACGTAAATGTGGTGAATACTAAATTATAACTTATTCACCATTAATGCTCTCTCCCCCACAAATTCGTACGTGACTAAATTATTTTGATTTTTCTTTAAATATATACTTCGCCGCAATTTTATTAACGAAATCTTATAACAATAAAATAGTTTATAAGCAAAAAGTAAGTACATAGATCGTTTTGGTCTCTATGACGCTCAATATTTACATTTTTGTCTATATTATTTTCGTTTAAAAATACGCTTGTTTAATCCCTAAATTAAAGGCTTTATTTCTCAAGTTTTCAACTTCTTTAGTTGTGTCGAATAATTTAATAGGTAATCATGTCTTTGGATGAAACTGATAGATAACTTTATGAATTACTAAATAGGAACAATGAACAGAAAATTTATGTACAGTATTTGGTAATGCTGTAATTGTTCGTAAAATCCGACGGTGGTTTGCTCGGTTTAGAGAAGAAAATTTTGTTATTGAAGATGATGCGCGCAGTGGACGTCCTTCTGAGATTGACGACAATATATTTAGGCTTGGACTAGAAAAAAATCCTTTTTTGACGAGAACTATTAGAGTTGTCAAATGATTCTCGTACAACCATTGGGAACCACATCCAAAGACTTGGGTTTGTTCAAAAGTACGCTACATGGATACCGCACGAACTCAGAGAAAAGAATTAAGCGGGGACACATTTACCCGGCGCAACGCTATGCGACGCTACCCGATGCTACCCGACGCCTTGTCATGTTTTGGTGGGGTGTGCACATCTATGCGATGTCAAGCGTACACCACGTTCAATCACACAGCGTGTATCACAAATCAATATAGCAATCGCAACGCATTTTGTTCTTAATGCACTGTTTTGAGCAAAACCATGTAATAAATTGTTTGTTAAACTTAATTGTTTTAAATAAAGTTATTCCGGTGTTTTGATAGATTTTCTTCCTATTTTTTCCCTTACCATCATAATTGAATAATTTGTATAAAAACTTAAAAGCAGAGCGTAGAGTAGTGTAGCGTAGCATAGAATCGGGCAGATGTGCACGGTGGTAATGCAATCTTATGGAAAAATGGACTTTCGATTTGCGTCGAGTAGCAACAGGTAGTGTCGCATAGCGTTGCAGCAATTTGTGTTCCCAGCTTTAAGCCAGAAACACACTTACCCGATGCTACGCCATGCGACGCTACCCGATGCTACCCGACGCAAATCCAAACTCCGATTTTCCATAAGGTTGCATTACCCCCGTGCACATCTACCCGATGCTACCCGACGCAAATCCAAACTCCGATTTTTCATAAGGTTGCATTACCCCCGTGCACATCTACCCGATGCTATGCCACGCTAACCTACCCGACGCTCCGCGATCCCCACTGTCCAGATTTTCGTCGGGTCGCATCGAGTACAGTCGAAGACAAAAGAACCGGACACTCATATTTTTATTCAAACTACATGTATTATTGTCGTTATATTAATTACAACATACTTATTTTAATATAAACCAAATTAACTGTGATTAAAAATTAATTAGTTTTTATTTAAAAAATTAATTTTAATGGTTTGGTAGAAAATTAATCAAAACACCGGAATACGATTTTTTGATATAATGAATTTAACTAACAATTTATTGTACTCGCTTCGGCGGTACATATACTAAAATTGGAACAATTTATTACACGGTTTTGCTCATAAAATTTAATTAACAATTTATTTCATAGTTTTGCTCGTAAAATTACACCATTTTGTAATGTCGGGTAGCATCAGAACAGGACACTCATATTTTTTGTAGTTTATTTCAAACTAAGTACATGTAATTTTGTCGTTATATTAATTACATGTTATTTTAATGTAAACCAAATTAAACGAGATCAAAATGCAAAGGTTTTTATAAACATTGTTTAATTATGATGGTTAGGAGTAACTTTATTTAAAACAATTAAGTTTAACAAACAATTTATTAGATGGTTGTGCTCATGAAATTTAACTAACAATTTATTACATGGCTGTACAAGGTTTGCTCAAAATAGTGCATTAAGAACAAAAGATGCGTTGCATTTGTGATAGTGATTATTGTGATAAACGCTGTGGACTGTACGCGACGTGTGCTTGCGTCGGATAGATGTGTACACCAAACGTGGCAAGGCGTCGGGTAGCATCGGGTAGCGTCGCACGGCGTAGCATCGAGTAAGTCTGTTCCTGGCTTTAGGCGGATCGCATCTAAAGCTCAACCCTCTGTCGTCACTCTTACGGCCCATTTCTTCATAAAATGACAACAGGAGATGAAAAATAGTCAAGAATAGTCAATAGTCAGGAAAAAACCTTGTTGCCAACCCGGCCAACGGCACTTTTACCACGAATAAAAAGTATGCTGTTTATTTAGTGGAACAGGTCCCGCCTCTTCGTTCCTTTGGGGACCAAACAATTATTAACTAATCTGAATTGGTCAATTTTTTCACACTCGCCAAACTCGCCGGACATTTCGTCTTGTGGCTACTTTTCATTTCGGTCATTACAAAATTTTTTAAATGGTAAAAACTTTGAACGTTTTGCAACTTCAAACGCTCCTGAACTCCACAGAATTTTATGCAGTGATTTTTATGCAAAAGGAATATACATGCTAACTGAAAGATAGCAAAAAGTAATTTCGAACAATGGACAATACATCTCCGAATAATTAATAACATGCCGGGTATAAAAATATACACTGTAAAAAAAGTCATTATTTTCTTGCCAGTCAAATACATCGGATATCAATGATGTTTTTATTTATTTGTTTTTAACGAGAGTTCGCAACAGCAGAGGTCATATAAACTCTCAGGGCGCCGGTGTTTTTGAAAAAAAGCCCATTTGTATGTCGGGTTCGAATGCAGGGCCGCTGGATTCGAACCCTGGACCATTACCTTACTGTAATTAGCGCCGTGTCAACGCCTAAACCGTTGCGGCCACCGACGCCCCACTGTTTTTATTATTTCTGGCCTTTTTTCCTTGATAACTGCATTAAATTTATTTGATTAATAATCCATTCCAATGAAAGATAATCGTGCGTGGAAATAGATTCTTCTACACACCAAATTATTTTTTATTCTTGTGGGCTCAACCTTAGGATTGCATTTTGTAAGGCCATGTTCTCCAAAATAGTTTTCCAAGCCTTTCGATGTTTCTCTAGTCTATTAAGAATATTTAGCTTTCGGAGGTTCTCTTCTATGAAGTCGACCGTGAACATGAACTCCCCTTTACCCTGTTTTTATGCCACTGTTTTAAACAATACAAAGATAGTGTTTACAGTAAGTTCTCCAAAACTTCTTGTCAAAAATCTTTTATAAGTGTTTATCTCCTTGAATTGATCTATTTAAATCATAATCAAATACATCAATTTGATTTTATCCCAAGGCGTGACAGACGGTGTTCTTTTTCAAAAATATTTATCATATATTAATTATTCTTTCTATGTAAGGTCTTGGTTGAGATTAAAATTCAGTGTCACGAGCGGGACTCGAACCCTCGACTTTTAGCTAAATACGCCGCTACTGTACCGAAGGTTAGCCGAAGGTCGTTGGTTCAAATCCCGCTCGTGTCACTGACGTTTTTACCTCAACCAAGACCTTACATAGAAAGAATAATTAATTGAAAGAAGTAACTTGGTCAATTGACCAATAAAACGTAAATGGATTAATATTTATAATATACCTGCTACCTAAACAATTTTCCCAGAGAAAATCTTTCAATCCTTTTTTTACGAAATTTTCTGTATAAACTGATTCATAAATCCATCTAAGTATCCACCGAGAATTAACTGAAGGCTGAACACCAATAACCAAAGATGAATAATTTGTTTTCCTTTCCTTCTATACCCCTTTCAGGCTGTACAACATTACTGAACTATACTTTCAAATCGATAAGTATATGTAGTCCGTTTGACGTAATCGATTGTATCAAGGAAGATTTTTTGTTTGAAAGGCTCCTCGAACTTGAAAACAAAAGTTTCTTAAAGAGGTCGAATTTATCTTCAGTGTTTCATTTAAGGCATATATTTTATCTGTTCCAATCTGTAGAAAAAATATCCTGGTTTTACCAATTGTAATTTTCCCAAGCAAACAGATAAGTATGGCGAGGCGTGCGGAAGTCAGAATCGAGGGTTTGGTAAGGGATCGCTGGAATTTACCACCCGTCGAGGAATTTGTCTACACGGAAAGTTAATAAAATGGGAGAAAAAAACGATTAAATCTTTTGTGTCTGGATGGCCACAATCGTACAAAAATATACCTTTAATTTCGGAAATCAGAACATATTTTACAAACGTGGACATCTTCTTTTCTTCTTGGCTCATTCTTTTTTTTCTCGAGTTCATTTTCGATTTATCGATAGTTACAGTAGGGGTATTCACGATCTTTGTGTTAAGTCTGTTAGATCCTGTTAGATCGAGAAAAATGATGACGTAGACTTG